>NW_026896106.1:0-198628 GCF_033153095.1 Gastrolobium bilobum
AATATTGTGGCATTTGCAAAAAGATTTGGCACCATTCAGATGGTGGGGATTGGGTGAGATTGTCTGCCTTCTCAATTAGGTTTTTGCTTGATTTAATTTATTTTTATTTCATTGAAGAATCATAATTTTGAGATCTTGTGGGTCTGAACTCTCTGAGTCAGGTATGTGTGATGGTTGTAATGTTTGGGTGCATGCTGAGTGTGACAAAATTTCCAGCAAACTTTTCAAGGTGTCGTATCATGATTAACATGGTGCTACATATCTCTCTTTTCTATTATCTTGTTTGATTTCCCTAGTTCAAAAAAATACGTAAGATGACTGACTGGTTTCTGGATGCAGGATCTGGAAAAAACAGACTACTATTGCCCAGATTGCAAGGGAAAATTCAATTGCAAATTATCAGCATCACAAACATACAAGTCAAAAATCAAGTATGCATCTGTAATTATTTTCTATTGCTTCCTTTTCCTAGGGGCATTACGCATTTTGACTTTATTCTTTGAATATGAGACTTATATTCCAAAGCTTCATTTGTAAGCCTTCAACATTTCTTTCATATTATGGGTTTGATAACCTGATTTAAATAATTTAACTTCCCGTCCGTGGTGCAGAGAAGTTTTTGGTATTGCTCTCTTTCTAAAATACATATTTTTGGAGATTCTTTCTATCCATCTCTCCATCGTTGTCATCCTTCCTCCCATGTTCTTAGGAGTTTTCTCTGAAGGTTACTGTGTGTGTACATTTTTTTTCCTCACAACTAATGCATATACATATATATTATTTTTGATTTTGTTATTAATTGGTACATTGGGTGGATTCAATATTATGTTGAAAGAAAGAAACTACCCTGAATCTAGATTTTATATTTGTTAAAGAATCTGGCTAGGTTCACAAGCAAAACAATTTTTTATCTGAACCAATTAAAGAACTTTAGGTGATTACGTATTATGTCATTCTAGACTAATTTCATGCAGCTTATTTTTTATTAAATTTTCTTGCAGAGTTATGTGCAAGTGTGGCTCGTGTGGTTCAAGGAAGCAGACCCCGATTGAATGGGAAGGGCATGCAGGTTGCAGAGCCAAAAAATGGAAATATAGTGTGAAAGTGGAAAGCACAATGCAACCGCTGATAAAATGGGTTTGTATCAACTCTTGCTATATTAGAGGCATAACGAATCTTTTTGGTTGATTAGGTGTTGGTCCGTTTTGTATTAATAGTCATGAAGAATGATTACTCTCACCTGGATTACTTTAATGCTGTCTACATCACTTTTATTTCTAAACATTTCTGAATTTTAAGTATGGAGATTTAGACAGTGTAACGTGTGTCGGCGTGTGTGTATCGTACCTTTCTTTTTCTATATTAGGTTTTGCTTCTTTCTCATATTTTGAACTAACAATATAAATTTCTCCAGATCACGAAGCACAAATCTCAACCTGGTATTCCTCTACGGTTAGATCAGCAAAAGGTGCTCTCCTTTTTGCAAGGTAAATGTCTATTCCTTGTGAACTTTCACATAATTAAGCCTTCATTTCTTTTACATGATCAGGTTTTATGGCACATTGCAGTCACACGTTTTGTCTTGAATATATCTTTGAAAGGGAGAAACTTATTTTACTTTTACCTTATTTTGCGCAGAGAAGTATGAGCCTGTTTATGCAAGATGGACAACAGAAAGATGTGCCATTTGCAGATGGGTTGAAGACTGGGAAGATAACAAAATAATTATCTGTAACAGGTGTTTTCATCATTTTCGTGATCTTTACCCGCAGGGGATTAAATGTCAAACATTATGTGACCTGTTGATTGTGCAGGTGCCAAATTGCAGTTCACCAAGAATGCTATGGGGCAAAGAATGTTCAGTTTACTTCCTGGGTTTGCAGAGTCTGTGAAACTCCTGATGTTGAGAGGGAGGGAGTGTTGCCTCTGTCCAGTAAAAGGCATGTCATCTACATTTAGTTTTTTCTGCAGTCTGATCGTTTTTGCTTTGTCATATGCTGTTTCTTTATGAAAGTAGTAAGTAATGGATCTAGCACTCTAATTCTTCACTGAGAAATGAGCAAGTTTTTTCGTACATATCAAGATTGACTTGACTTTGTTGGATCATCAATCTCTACACCAATCCATACATGCAATCAATTTAGCCCATTTTCACATAGTTAAGGAGAATCCTCTTATAAGCTTCGTGCAAATATGCCTACAATTACGTCTGTAGTACTAGCACTGTGCACTTACCATTTGATTATGCCTTTTATTTTTCTCATAATTTTTCCGCCACGGTCAATTCTGTCGGCCAATGCTAATTTGCTATTACAATATTGGGGAAACGCTTTGCAGGTGGTGCTTTGAAGCCAACTGATGTCGAGATGTTGTGGGTTCATGTAACATGCGCTTGGTTTCGGCCTGAAGTTCTTTTCCAAAACCATGAGGCAATGGAACCCGCCACTGGAATCCTTAAGATTCCATCTAATTCCTTTTTGAAGGTAAAACATTGGGCTATAAGGTTTTCTTGAAATTTATTGTCAGGTGGTTTCAGCTACAATCCTACAATATTCTTTCAAGCAGTACCCTAAGAACTACTAAGTTATGTGCTTGTTTTGATAACCACGCAGAATGTATTCTTTTACCAAAAAAAGAGAAAAAAGAAATACAATCATATAATGTAATTCTTTATTTTGGTAATTTCATAACCTAACGTAATTTTATTACGCTATCCAATCAACTTATGCTCACAAAATCACTTATCCAAAATACTTTCTACTCAACATTAATAGTCTGAACATTTGCTGTATAATCTTACACCTTCAATTCAACTCAGAAATAGAAACCCTTCTCCCCATGATTTTATTCATTTTGGTGAGGTTGTTATTTATTCGTTTGCTCTCCTTTTACTCGTTGAGCTTGGGTGGGCTATGCTCTTACGTTCATTATTTAAATGTTTCCTGTCTATATTGACGGCAGACTTGCGTGATCTGTAAACAAAGCCATGGTTCCTGTACAAGTTGTTGCAAGTGTGCTACACATTTTCATGTGATGTGCGCATCAAGAATGGGATATAGCATGGAAGTAAGTTTGATGGTCTTATTAAATGTGAACAGGTCATTGATCTGAAACTGCTATTTTTTCTTCTTAATTGATTCCTTTTGGAGGGCAGGGGAGTCATTTAAGTTTCCATACTAAATAAATAAATTTCTATGGAAGTTAGCATTTAACTATAGGATGATTACCACGGCTGGGGAAATATGTTGATATAGTTTAAATTTACAGTTGCATTCCACGGAGAAGAAAGGAAATCATATAACAAAGAAGCTAATATATTGTGCAGTTCACAGGTTTGAGCTCTGATCACTTAATTATACTAATTTTATTTTTCATGTATTTTTTTTTAAAATGTTTTTATATGTTAATTCCATTTTAGGGTCCCAAACCCAGATTCAGGACTAGTTGTACATACCCCCCTTGGGGTTTTCTCTCCAAGAACTTCGCTTCCAAAAAACAAGGGGTGCTTCAGGGTATCAAGGCTGGTTTCATCAAAGAATATAGAACTCCTTGAGTCTTCAACCTTTGAAGGTTCTGAGGTTGAGCCACTGTCTGCTGCCAGATGTCGTCTGTACAGAAGGTCTCCCAATAAGGTGATTATTTAGAACATCTATTGTGGCCGTAACATTATATTTACTTCTGTAGTCTTTTGTTTCATATTCATACTCACTTCCAGTATTTCTGCTGCATCCAAAGCTAAGTACTATTATCCTCGTTTTGGTGTTAACGGGTTAGTTACTTACATTATCTATTTTGTTTAGTTTGGTCTCATTCAATACATTTTCTCCGATATTGGCAGAAGGATAATGTGCCAATAATTCACTTGCTTGGGGGACCAAACCTTCATTCTTTAAGTGCAATAGCTCAACTGAACAGCAATAAGGTAATCTTGTCTTGGTGTTGGACCTATTGCTTTTGAAATGGATAACTAGTCTTTTTGAGTCGTGGCTGTACCACATGAAGTTTTTTTTGTTTGGCAGAAAAAGATCTTCTAACTTGTAATATTGCTTTGTGATAGGATGATGAAGTATTTTCTTCTTTGAAGGAACATCTTCGCCATTTACAGGCTAGTTTATCTCTCCATTTGCTACAGTTAACATTTCATTTACATATCTTACTTTTTTTTTTAATTTAAAATATATCTCTTTTTTCCCCTTTTTTTTTAACATTTAATGTTTTAGGGTTTCAGAAGACGGAAAACCATAGAGTTTGCTTTGGAAAATCAGGTATTCATGGATGGGGCCTCTTTGCACGAAGAGAATTACAAGAAGGAGAAATGGTAACTTACTGTATTAATTTAATATGTTCGCTGAAGTGTAACATAAATTCTTACCCGCAGTTTCCTCTAAAAGACAATACATACATGCTTCTTATGCTTGTCTGCAGGTTGTTGAATATCGTGGTGAGAAGGTAAGGCGTAGTGTTGCTGATATGAGGGAAGCAAGGTACCGTTCAGAAGGCAAAGATTGTTATGTGAGTCTCTTGTTTAAGATTGTTTTCTATATCTGTATGTACTGTACTCCAAGCCACTTATTATGTGTTGCTTTTCACATTGTGTTTGGATCGTATAAGATGAGATCTAATGGATTAGAATGTCAAAAAATAAACAAAAAATAGTCTACCGAAAATCAACTCAGTTGTTGAACAATCTCATAATATTTGATAAGTTTTTAACTCACCCCAATCCTGTTCTTGTTTGTTTATTTTGAACTATATATTGCTAACAGCTCCTATTATTGATTCTTGCCTTGTTGATTGTTTTTTCTAAACCTACGTTTTGATCTGTACCCACTTACACAGCTAGCTAGTTTGAATTGTCGTCTAGGATTCATTTCGATCTTACGATTTTCGATCTTGCCATTCCCTTCCAACGATCTTGACTACCTTGGCATTGACCACCCCCAATTGAAAATATGTTTAGGATTCAATCCAAACTCATAAATATTGGCTGAAAAAATGCCAAAATGGTCAGTTAGCCTTCATTTGTACTCATAGTTCATGTGGTTTGACTGCCTCTTTTAGACGGGTTCATGTTTACTGTTAGCATTAGGATTCGATGAACTACTGATCTTAATACCGAATGAAACAAATTATGCAGCTATTCAAGATTAGCGAGGAAGTGGTAATTGATGCAACGGATAAGGGCAATATTGCACGTTTAATAAACCATTCTGTAAGTTATTTCTGATGAATCTTGTCTTTGGTTTTATACTGAAGCTAGTTGGTTTCCTTGTACTATAGTTCCCCAGCTGTTGAATCAGACTATGAATCTTGTATTGCTGAAAATATTTACGAATCAATCTGACATGTTGCAGTGCACGCCAAACTGCTTTGCAAGGATTATGTGTTTGGGTGATCAGGAGAGCCGGATTGTTCTTATTGCCAAGACCAATGTTTCTGTTGGTGTAGAACTAACGTGCGGTTTGTTTTGTTGTGCTTGTATATCTTATTATGTATGTGTGTGTGCTCGTAAGCAATCATGCATATTGGAATGTGTCATACTGCATATCTAAAGTATGAAGTTTTGATTAGTCTGAGAAATAACCTTTTTTTAATCTCAATGTTGCAACAGGTATGACTACTTGTTCGATCCAGACGAACGAGATGAACTCAAGGTTCCTTGCCTCTGTAAAGCCCCCAATTGTAGGGAATTTATGAACTAGGTTTCACATTGTTTCCGCCCGTGGAGCAATTGCAGTTACCAAACCTTTAATTTTTCTTTTCTTTTGAAAAATATTGTTTTCAATAAGTTCAATTAATTTGTATATCATTTTGTTATATAATGAAAGGAAGATGTATTTCTCCTTTAGAATATACATCTCCTTCCAGACTCACAAAAAAAAAATATAAATTTTTTTTTAATTTTTTTCTAAGTGACCCCACCATCATTTACTGTCAAATAAATCGCATTTCCCATAATAAAAAGGAAAATTTGCCAGCCATGAGCTGGTAGCATTTGTTGTAACATGCCACATGTTCCAGTATATTCTTCAATTTTATGACGCTTGACGCAATTTTAATTGAAGGGCCATGCCCAGTAGTTTCCCTACGTCATAGAAATCAAAGGTACAGTAAAGTACAAAACAGGATTTGATAATTTAATACTAATTAATCGACAGTCAAACTGGGAAAGAAATTCAGCTGCTTTCGTTTTATCGTCATATTGTATCATTATCTGGATGACTAACATGTAAAATGATTGTCAATTTTATTTATCAAAAAAAAGAAAAAAAAAGACTGTGAATTTACTATAACACGGACTGTAATAATAATAGGAAAAAAAAAGAACAATAATACTAACCACGCAGCCATTGATGATACCAAGTGAAAAGCTCATTATAATATAATACTCATTTACAATCTAAAAAGAAAATTGAAATTGTTCATAATGCATGAGACTTGGGTAATGATCCGCTTCCTTTGCTGTTGTTAATGGTATTATTACATCAAATACAGCCCGCAATCAGCAATAAAACGCAGAAAAAGCAAACATTAGTCTCTTCCCCAGGTCAAGATACAATTGACTGCTAAACAAAAACGTAGAAATAGTTACAAAATCATTTCTTGGCTAGCAGCTTCTTTGGAAGTTTATCCAGAGGAGTGGATTTTAAAAGAAAAAGCCTGGCAGCACGCTCCTGCAAAGTACCTCCACATTTTAACCCACGCGACTGCAGTTCGGATTTCAACTTTTCCAAGCCAAGAACCTGATAAGTAAGGTCAAAGAAATGGGAAATACATAAAAATCCAGAGGCTAATTAAATGGTTACTTGATTAGTGGATTTAGTTTATATGAAGTTACTTGTATTTTCACGTATGTCTAAGACTATAATATAAGTACACATAACATTAAATTCAATAAGTTTGAAAAAAAATTACTTCCAAACACCAAAATATCAGTAGTAGGACTTCTGAAAAATATAGGTCGCTTAAAAGTTACTGTTTATATCTATTTTGAAAGATTAGATTCATCAAATCAAAGTCAATACATAAATAAAGCAGCATATAAACACAGCATGGGGCAGTGCACGACAGAAGTATTGGATATGTTCTGAAAATATACCTCAAGTTCTGCAGCTGAATTAAAAACATCAAAATTCAGAGGCTCCTCAAATGCTGGAACACTAGTGCTTGGCGAGCTTTCTTCATGGACTGCTACTTTTTGCTCCAGACATCCATCAATTTCCATATCATTAGATTGGCTTGCACCAACCACAGTTTCAGAGCTCATAACATTTGAGGCTTGACTAACACTTCCATCAAACTTGTCAGATACAGCTTCGTTGCAATCCGTGAATCCAGAAACTAGAGACTCAGAACAAGGCATAGGAGCAGCCTCAATCATCTCACAATTTATCACAGGTTCAGCAGCAACACTCAGTATGGCCTGAATAGTTTCATTACCCTGAGGTTCAACAGTTTCTTTATCTTCTTCAGATCCACTTTCACACGATCCTGCACCAGAAGAGTCTCCATCCTGTTTCCTACCAGTTACTGAACCTGAACTGTCTTCGGCCTTATTTGAATCTGACTCATTCTGAGCACTCAATAAAATGGATTTCTCATTTTCCACCTCCTCATCGGAATCATCACTATCACTTCCAGTCAATTTTCTCTTCCCCATCCTAGAAAATCAAACCAGCATAAAATATCAACATCTATCAATACATAAAATCCTTTTAGTAGTGCATGTGTGGGAGAATGAAGTATAAACAATCCTCAACAAGCCAAAGTCTAGCCACTACTCAACAATCCATAAAATAACTTCATGTTCAACAAACAAGTAAATTTAGGTTATCACTTACCATATCTTCATCTTCTTGGCATCTTGGGGAGGGGAAGCTTCTGAAAGTTTCCGCTTACAATTGAGAGCCTCCTTGACGGACAAGGCAACCTCTGCAACGCAGCGTTCAGAATCCTCCCTATATTTAGCAACGTACTTGTGGGTCTCAGCATCATTCACACCCTTCTTACCCTTCTTTTTCATTTGCTTCTTCAGAAACTCCTCTGCCACTTTCTCCAACTTCCTCTCCTCTTCCCCAGCCTTCCACTCCTCCAACCTCTTCTCAGCGTTCACGTGTCTCAGCCTTCGCCCACTCATATCCCTGCAAGCATCGAAATTGTTCGTCTTCTTCTGCCCAGCCTTCGTCGCCGCCCCACGCAGAAGCGATCCGAACCCTCCCTTCCCTCCTTTCAGCCGCAGCAGTAGCCGCACCGACGGGAACATGTTCCCGCCTTCCGGCGAGCACCATATCGCCGATTTCTCGTCGTTCAGGTGCCGACACCCCGTCACCAGACGCTGGTGTTGCGTCGGGATTCCGGTGAGTTCGAATAGGCGATCCTTTATGGAATTCGCGTATGCGATCGGAGATGGGAATAATAGGGTTAGGGTTTTCCCGTCCAAGTGCTTCACGAACATGTTGTACATCTTGTTGTTGTCGTTGTTGTGCTCCATAGTAGAATCGGGGATTCGGAGAACAAAGGCTACAATATACGAGGATTTGGGGGAATTTTCGGAAATTAGGGTTTGGGAGAAATTGAGGTTCGAGAGAGAGACAGAGATGTATGATATAAAGATCTTAACACTTGGAGAATACGTAAGCAGAGTGCGTATAATTCAATAAATATATTTTAACCATAAATTATACTCTATTTTATTTAAATTTAATTAAGTATTCAATTAATATCGTTAAGTGAATTAAAAAATACTTATAATTGTTTATTTAATATTTTATATTAATATATTTTTAAGATTATTGTAGGTTTTATTTTTATTTTCAAAACAAAGTTGTCTTTTTAATTTAAAGATATGAAAAAGGTCATACGGATTAATATGTTTTATTTTTGTATTTATTTTTTCAATTTCTCATGTTTGTTTATTTTATTTAATTATTTAATAAATCATATCAGTGTTATTTTCTCGTTTTGTTTCTTTTGAGTCATTAACTAATTACTTTAAACAAATAATATTTTTAATAAGTATGACAAAAATATTCCATTAAATATACACATATAAGCATAGTTGTTAAAACCGGACCGACCCGGCCGGGTCGATCGAGAAATCGGTAAATCGGTCATATAACCGGTCCGGTAGAAGCAATGGACCGGTCATGCATCAGAACCGGTACGACCCGGTCCGACTCGGCCGATTTTTATAAAAAATCGGTGACCCGGTCGATTAACCAGTAACCTGGCCCGGTTCAAAAAAAAATTCCAAATTTTTGTTTGTAAAAAAATAAATAAAAATAGCCATATTTAAATACTTTTTTGCTTATTGACTTACATAAGTTATGTACCTACAACACTAATATTATCTCAATTATGTACTATGCATAAAATTTTGAATTAATTTATAGTTAGAGATGTCATTTTTTGAACCTAAAGCCCCGTATCACGATCATTATATTTTTGTTTGATTTTTTATTTGATAATAATATGTGATTATTATTTTTTGTATTAAAATATTTGAAATTTTTATCATTTTTTAGATATTTGAGTATGTTTATAATTTTTTAATATAAATTATAAAATTACATATAATTACCGGGTCATGCGGTTGAACCAGTGACTCACTTGTTGAACCAATGACCCAGAGACCCGGTACCTCGATCGGGTCAATAACCGGGCCGGTTTTAATAACATTGCATATAAGGATTCTCTACAACGAGGTGTGTGTATATACACACACACATATATACATATATATATATATATATATATATATCAAAAAAATGTTTATGCAGTTATTGCAAATAAACTATTGGTATTTATTCCCAAAACGACGTCGTTTTACTGTTGAAATATTAAAAAATTATAATTATAACAACTATTATAATTCTAAAATAACTTAAAATTACAAAAGACCTAGATTTTCGTTCCAAAATGACGTCGTTCTGGGCTCAATGCAGATAACTTATCTGCCTTAACGGCAGAAAAAATGAACCATATATATATATATGCTTTAATGTTTCTACACTAAATGTAGATAAGTTATCTACATTCGCTCCCAAAACAATGTCATTTTGGATTAAAAAATTATAATGAAAAAACTATTATAATTATCAAATAAATTACAATTATAAAAATACCTGGATTTTCGTCTCAAAACGACGTCGTTTTGGGGTCAATGTAGATAACTTATCTAAATTGACTGTAGAAAAGTGAACACGTATATATATATATATATATATATATATATATATATATATATATATATATATAGGCTTATCATTTCTCAAGCTGCCGGAGATAAAGTTATCTCCGGCTACTAAATCATAACCGTATAAAGATGGATCAATGGTGATAAAGGAAGAGAGGGAAAAGGGGAATCATAACCATTCAAAGGTGAATCAATACATATAAGAAAATAAATAATCAAAACGACGTAGTTTTGGGGTGGCTGAAGATAAATTTATCTCAAACAGTTTGAGAAATATTTTTCTCATATATATTTTGGGTTCGCTTTTTCTACAATCAATGTAGATAATGTATCTACATTGAGCCTAAAACGACGTCGTTTTGAGGCAGAAATGAATGTATTTTTGTAATTATAATTTATTTTAGGGTTATAATAGTCTTATTCTTTATAATTTTTTAATTTTTCAATCCAAAACGACGTTGTTTTGGGAGCGAATGTAGACAACTTATCTACATTCACTGTAGAAATATTAAAGCCATATCTTTTTTCTGCGGTCACTCTAAATAAGATCTTTTCCAAAATACAAAAAAGTGAGATCCACTCATTTTTTTTCAAAAAAGTCAAGATCTGTCACCATATCTGACTTTCTATGTGTTGCTGCAACTTTTTTTTTTTTTGCAACAACAACAGAGCTATATTTCCTATATATATATATATATATATATATATATATATATATATATATATATATATATATAGGAAAAGTATTTCTACAGCCACTTTAGATAAGGTTATCTACAACCACCATTTTTAACTATGTTCTCCCGGGAGAACATAGTTATAATATTAAAGTTACTTTTTTTTCTCTCTCCACGTCCGCAAACAGGTTCTGAAAAGTAACTGAGGAGAGAGAAAAAAAAGCGACTTTACTATTATAACTATGTTCTCCCGGGAGAACATAGTTAAAAATGGGGTTGTAGATAACCTTATCTAAAGTGACTGCAGAAATTTTTACCCCTATATATATATATAAATATAAGGGGAGATAATATTTATAAAATTTTTTATTTACAAACTCTTACAAACTACACTAGGAGAACATAGTGTAATTTGTAAAAAATTTCAAAAAAAATTTGTAAACGGATCGTTTCCCTATATATACATACATACAAGGATTCTTATACCATAGAGGAAATATTTGTCTTTATATTTACCTCGTTGTAGAGAATCCTTGTATGTGTATATATATATATATATATATATATATATATATATATATATGGAGAATAGATTTGTTATATAGAAATGTTTTGCTTGCACTAACAAAAAAGCATGTGCCGATGAGAGTTTCAAAAAATAAAATAAAAATAAAAAGTTGACCGCGATGGTTTTTGTGTGTGCAGGATGGAAGGAATTTGTCATGTAACAGGACCAGTACAATCCCTAATATATATATATATATAGGTTATTTTACTTATCTTTTTTTCTATATACTTTTGTCTACTACTCTCTCAAAAACTGTAGAATATCTAGATATTTGTCTAGGACATATCTAGATATCAATATCCGAATATTTTCCAACCTATATCCAGATATCTGGATATTTCGCGATAGAAGTGCAGAAATGTATTCTTTGCAAAGAAATCCAACAAGGGTCCATTTTTATGGAACACAGAGGTCCAAATACGTGTTTTTATGTGTGTTCATGCTAGTACACCACTGAGTTATCACTTTTACTCATTAAACATATTCAAGACTCAATGTTTTTCATTAAAACTCAAGAAACAAAGGTAGGAACATATACTCAAGCTTCCAAACAGCAAAAAGAAAGAGCTTTGAAGGTCTTGCTACAGTCTCAATCTTCCTGTCTAAGAGGGTGCACGAATTTAGGCTTCCAAGCTTTGTTCTTTCTCCTAAAAGATGACACCATGCCTTAGTGTGTAAATGTTCTATGTAGAAGAAATGAAGGGTTAAGTGTGTCTTGGTCATTTAAAACACTACTCACTTAATTATCTGGTATTAGTTCAAACACTTCTATTAATTATTTAACCTTCAGACTTTATATTATTGACCTAATATATTTTCTTGGAATATTCATAGTTTTATTTTTTATTTTCATTTTTCGATTCACTTCACCTGTACACATTTATACTGCGAAACACACCGTATTAGCACTTTTCTTCTGAAAATGAACTTAATATGAATTATTATAATTCCTTTATAATCATCCTATGTAAATTACGGAATTACTTCCCCAAATCATAATTAATTAATATTCTTAATTTAACAATGTGACTTCTTACATAGTCAGTATGTTGTCTGTCTGACTGAGTTAGACTAGTTGACGGGTTTGTTAGAAATAAAGTGGGGGTAGTGTTGAAGTTCCACAACGATTAAAAATATTTTAAGTGAGTACAACTTGAGTCTTAAGTTTTGGGTTGAGGTGTGTCGATCCAATTATTTGGTTTGTCGTTTGGCCAATTGCTGAAAGTATCTATTTCGAATAGTTTTGGGTTCCCTCATACGAGTGAGTATTGTCCTAGAACTACGAGTATTCCGCGATTCAGAAGAAGCATGAAGATTTGAGCTGCGGTTCAGTAATACAATATTGCACGTTTAATAAACCCCATTCGGTAAGTTATTTCTGATGAATCTTGTCTTTGGTTTTCCACTGAAGCTAGTTGGTTTCCTTGTACTTTAGTTTCCCTGTGACCCCAAAAAAACCTAAAGAAGAAAAGAATGTGAGATGATAAATTTATGAATATGAATATTGTATTACTGAAAAAATTTATGAATCAATCTGATCTGTTGCAGTGCACGCCAAATTGCTTTACTATAACAGGGACTGTAATAATAATAATAATAATAGGAAAAAAATAAGAATAATACTAACCCCGCAGCCATTAATTGATGATACCGACTGAAAAGCTCATATTAATTATGATATTAAACAGAAAATTGGAATTGTTCATAATGAATGCATCAGAGTTGGGTTGGGATATGATCGGCATCCTTTGCTGTTGGTAATGGTATTATTATTACATCAAATACAGCCCACAACCAGCAATAAAACGCAGAAAAGCAAACATTAACCTGTTCCCCAGACCCCAGGCCAAGATACAACAATTGACTGCTAAACAAAAACGTAGAAATAGTCATAAAATCATTTCTTTGATATGTTAAATATATTGTATTTTTCAATTTTTATTTTAGTTATTTTAGCTGATAATATTTAGTGCCAGATCATATCAGAGTTTGTTACAACAGCTTTGCATTTTGGCCTTGCACCACGTATATTCCTTTTTGTAGTTTTTGCTGCCATCAGGTGGTTATGACACCTTGCACTTTTCTGTTTCAGATCTTGTATATAAATCAGCACTGTTCATAGCTGATGATTAATAGAGTATGAATGAATTTTACCTTTTCTCAGATTCTCTGTATCAGTTGTATTATGGTATCAGATGAATTTTGATTTCATACATGGCTCGCGGCTCCACAACCAATTCTTCTTCTTCTAATACTTCACCTTCCCCCATGGATGATTCTTCGAGTCCTTACTTTCTCCATTCCGGTGATCATCCTGGCCTTGTTCTAGTCACCCACACCCTTACTGGTAGTAATTTCAATTCATGGAGCCGAGCTATGACCATTGCCCTCACCGCTAAAAATAAATTTTGTTTTGTTGATTCCTCCATTCTTCGCCCAAATTCTTCTGCTCTCCTCTTTTCCTCCTGGAATCGTTGCAATTCCATGGTTATCTCTTGGTTGCTTAACTCAGTTTCCAAAGAAATCGCAGACAGCCTTATGTATTTTTCCAATGCTTATGACTTATGGACTGACTTACGTACCCGTTTTCTGGAAGCAAATGGTCCACGTTTATTTCAACTGAAACTTCAAATTTCCTCTCTGAGTCAGGGTTCCATGGACATTAACAATTATTACACAAAATTGAAGATTCTTTGGGATGAACTCAATGACTATTCCCCAACAGCTGCCTGCACCTGTGGAGCGTTACGAACGTTGCTTGATTCAGTTCAACAGGACCAGACCATGAAGTTCTTGATGGGTCTCAATGACTCTTTTGCCTCCATCCGTGCTCAGATCTTGTTGATGACCCCTCTTCCATCGCTTTCACGGGTATTTTCTTTGGTCCTCCAAGAAGAACGCCAACGTCAGATTTCGTCTACGTTTTCTGCTGCTCCTGACACTCCGTTGATGGGCTCAGTGGCTGTTTCTTCTGGTTCTGTTTCCACATCATCACCACCAGCTTCCATGGCTGCCGTCTCCACCGCTCCTCGCCGTGGCCGTCCTTTTTGTACCCATTGCCAAACTCTTGGCCATACTAAGGAGAAGTGTTTTAAGCTCCACGGTTTTCCCCCTGGGTATAAACCCAGAATCCCACGGCCCAACCCTAATTTCACTTATCCCACTTCGGCCCAAACCCATGCAGCCCATCTTCACTCACCAACTACTGAACCCAATCCTAACCCCATTTCACCGACCCAATATACCCATCTCCTTAGTCTTCTGAAAGATAACCTACCTTCGTCACTTCCAACTTCGTCACTTTCTTCTCCGTCTACAGAATCACCATCACCGACCGTCGCGAGCTTCAGTGGTGAGTCACCGTCCTCTCTTCCTTCATCATGTTGGGTTCTCGACACAGGTGCGACACACCATGTGTCCTGTTTTTCAACTCTCTTTTTTCCTCAAAATCATCTTCTTTTTCCTCTTCTGTATGTCTCCCTAATGGTTTCTCCCTTCCTGTTTCTTTTATGGGCTCAGTATATTTTCTTCCTTCTATTTCTCTCATGCATGTTTTATTTGTTCCTTCTTTTTCTTTTAATCTTCTTTCTGTTGGTGCCCTAACTCGCGATTCTCCCATTGTTGCTCATTTTTCTCAATTTTTTTGTCATCTTCAAGATCGTATCACGGGCAAGATGATTGGGATTGCTAGTAGATCAGGGAATCTTTATATTTTAAATACTGCTGTACCATTCCCCTCCGTGCATGTTCCCCCTCCCCGTTCACTTGTTAATTCGGTTGTTCATTGTGATACTTGGCATTCCCGTTTGGGGCATTTGTCTCATTCTGTTTTACATTCAATGAAAAATGTTTTGCATTTTACTGGATGTTCTGATTTTAATTCTCCTTGTGTTGTCTGTCCGATTGCTAAACAGCGACGTTTACCATTTATTTTAAATCCAAAAATTTCTTCTCATGCCTTTGACTTGATCCACTGTGATATTTGGGGACCATTCATCCCTATCTCTGTTACGGGTGCAAAATATTTTTTAACCCTTGTTGATGATGCCACTCGATTCACTTGGGTTTACATGCTTGAACAGAAATCTGATTTTGCTACTGTGTTTCCTCAATTTTTCACACTGATGCTCAATCAGTACCAGTCTTCCATTAAAGCCATTCGTTGTGATAATGCACCAGAGTTGTCTCTCACCTCTTTTTTCTCATCCAAAGGTATTCAGGTATTTCATTCCTGCGTTGATCGCCCACAACAGAATTCTGTTGTTGAGCGAAAACATCAACATATTTTAAATGTTGCTCGTGCTTTACATTTTCAATCTAATGTTCCAATTGCTTACTGGTCTGAATGTGTTCTCACTGCAGTATATTTGATCAACAGAACTCCTTCTCCTCTTCTACATGGTAAGACTCTTTTTGAGCTTCTTTCTCACAAATCTCCTACTTATTCACATTTACGTGTTTTTGGTTGTCTCTGTTTCAGTTCCACTCTACCTAAGCATCGTCACAAATTCTCCCCTCGGTCTCTGCCTTGTGTCTTCCTTGGTTATCCTCCTGGCTATAAGGCATACAAATTGCTTGACATTGAGTCCAATCGAATTTTCATTTCAAGAGATGTCATATTTCATGAAACTGTTTTTCCCTTCACTAAATCCCCTCCTGCATTACCTCCTCTGGTTTCAATTCCAACTAAATCTCTCACCACTGCTGCTCCATCGTCATCAACTCCTTCCTCCCGTATCAGAAAACCCCCACCCCACTTCACAGATTATGTTTGCCAAGCTTCTACCAAGTATCCTATCTCCTCTCACATTTCTTATGATAAACTTTCCCCAAATCACAAAGCCTTCATCAATGCTGTCTCCACCCATTATGAACCTTCCTCTTTTTCTGAAGCCTCCCAACTCCCTGAATGGCGTGCTGCCATGGCTGCTGAAATTGATGCTTTGGAACAAAACAGAACTTGGAGAATTGTATCCCTACCCACCGGCAAGCATCCAGTCGGTTGTAAATGGGTCTACCGTGTTAAACTTCGCTCGGATGGTTCCCTTAAACGTTACAAGGCACGGTTAGTTGCCCAAGGCTACTCACAGCAAGAAGGTATCGATTTTAATGAGACTTTTTCCCCTGTGGCCAAAATCACCACTGTCCGAACCTTACTTGCTCTTGTTGCCATCTTCAACTGGCATTTAATTCAATTGGATGTTAACAACGCCTTTCTTCATGGAGAATTGAATGAAGAAGTTTACATGCGTCTTCCTCCTGGATATGCTTCACAGGGGGAGTCTCTGCCTCCTAATGCTGTCTGTCACTTAACAAAATCCATTTATGGATTGAAACAAGCCTCCCGACAATGGTTTTCCAAATTTTCTTCAACTCTTCTTTCTCTTGGTTTTTCTCAATCCCATGCTGACCACTCTTTATTTACCCGCAGCTCACCTGACTGTTTCATGGCCATTTTAGTTTATGTTGATGATATTATTGTGGCTTCTAACAATTTTCCTGTTGTGCAGCATTTAACTGAGAGTTTAAATAATTCCTTTAAGCTCAAAAATCTTGGTCCTCTAAAATATTTTTTAGGACTTGAAGTTGCAAGATCATCTACTGGCATCTTCTTGTGTCAACGCCAGTACACCATTTCTCTTCTTCAAGATTCTGGCCACATTGGTTGTAAGCCTCGTTCCACACCTATGGAACCTAAT
This sequence comes from Gastrolobium bilobum, assembly GCF_033153095.1. Classification (NCBI taxonomy): domain Eukaryota; kingdom Viridiplantae; phylum Streptophyta; class Magnoliopsida; order Fabales; family Fabaceae; genus Gastrolobium; species Gastrolobium bilobum. The sequence goes on from NW_026896106.1 coordinate 17,140, forward strand.
CTTCATTTATCAGCATCTGAAGGTTCTCTTTTGGATGACCCTACTGCATACAGAAGGCTGATTGGTCGCCTTCTTTATCTGACAATAACCAGGCCGGATATATGCTTTGCAGTCAATCATTTAAGTCAATTTATGTCTGCTCCTCGCCAGCCTCATCTTCTAGCTGCTCAACGCATATTTGGATATCTCAAATCTACTGCTGGGCAGGGAATATTTTTTTCTTCCAAATCCTCCCTGCGGCTGCATGCTTTTTGTGACTCAGACTGGGCTTCTTGCCCGGACAGCCGCAGATCAGTCTCCGGTTTCTGCGTATTTCTTGGCCAATCTCTCATTTCTTGGAAGTCTAAGAAACAAAGCACCATTGCTCGTTCATCAGCTGAGGCCGAGTATCGTTCCATGGCTAATGTAACTTGTGAATTATTATGGCTCTTCTCCTTGCTGACTGATTTACAGGTTCCAAATTCAGCCCCTGCTCATCTTTTTTGTGACAACCAAGTCGCTCTCCATATTGCAGCCAATCCTGTTTTTCATGAACGGACAAAGCATATTGAAATTGATTGCCACATCGTTCGCGATCAGCTCACTCACGGACGTCTACTCACCTTTCCGGTTCCTAGCTCTCAACAACTTGCAGATTTGATGACCAAGGCTCTTCACCCTGCTCCATTGTCTAATTTGTTGTCCAAGATGGGTGTTCTTAACATTCACTCTCCATCTTGAGGGGGAGTGTTAAATATATTGTATTTTTCAATTTTTATTTTAGTTATTTTAGCTGATAATATTTAGTGCCAGATCATATCAGAGTTTGTTACAACAGCTTTGCATTTTGGCCTTGCACCACGTATATTCCTTTTTGTAGTTTTTGCTGGCATCAGGTGGTTATGACACCTTGCACTTTTCTGTTTCAGATCTTGTATATAAATCAGCACTGTTCATAGCTGATGATTAATAGAGTATGAATGAATTTTACCTTTTCTTAGATTCTCTGTATCAGTTGTATTAAGCAGCTTCTTTGGAAGTTTATCCAGAGGAATCGATTTTAAAAGAAAAAGCCTGGCAGCAAAGAACCTGATAAGATCAAAGCAATGGGAAATCCATCAAAATCCAGAGGCTAATTAAATGGAATGGTTATTACTTGATTAGTAGATCGACTTGGTTTATATATGAAGCTAATTACTTGTATTTTCACGTATGTATAAAACTGAAAGTTTTACACAAAACATTAAATTCAAGAGGTTTGAAAAAAATTACTTCCAAACATGGGACGTAGTTAATCATGCCTTTGGAATGACATTTACAAAACCAACCTATGAAGGCACCTTAGCTGCCTATATTACAGGGCTCTCTTTTAGTTGGAGGTCATGAAGTTTGTATGCAATGCATGTAGACGAGCCAACCGAAAACTCTTGCACAAACCTCTATTCTATATATATTATATTTGGTCCTAAACTAATAGCAGTTAAGTATTTATTCATAATTCTCAAACGTTTTACTTCATTAACAATGAAAATGCCAAGGGCAGCAACCATTGCTGGGCTTCTATCCATTGTTATTCTCATTTTAAGATGTGAAGCTATGGTTTCAATCTCATGCCCCAAAGTTATTAAGGAGGTCTTACCTTGCAGTAGTTTCCTGCAGCAAAGCAGCTCTAAACAGCCTTCTAAGGCTTGTTGCAATGGCATCAAGAAACTGAGTGGTGATGCTGGAAACAAAAAGGATCGAATAGCTATATGCCAATGCCTCAAGCAAGGATTGGCAAAGATTGGAAAATATGATCCTAAACGTTTAGCCCAACTTCCCAAAGATTGTGGCCTGCCTTTTACACTTCCTCCTATTGACCAGAAAACTGATTGCTCCAAGAGTATTGTAAGACTATTCTTAGGTCTCTTTTAAATTCAATTTAACTTCTTACTCCAACTTTTAGAAATTGGATAATGATGATAATTATTTCTTTTTTCTGGTCATGCAGTATCATCTTTATGATTAAGGAATGTTAATCCTGCTTGGAATATTCACTTGTGGGGTGCTTCTACCAGGAGCTTGACCAGGAAAAGTGACAAGGACTTAGAAAAATAAATTCCCAACCAGGGTTGTTCTGAGGTTCCTGTCTCCTTAGAACTCAAGGATACAGAGGTACGAGCCTATAGAACAGATCCTGTTCAAGTAAGGTCGTCAACCAGGGTTGTTCTAGTTAGCCATGAATATGTAAAATATCTTATATATATGAAACCTCTCTTGCAAATATATATGAAAAATATATTTCTCTTCAATTTTTTTATCCAAATTTCTATTTCTTCTTTCTTTAAGTTTCTTTCATTTATTTATCTGGTAATGTGCCATAAAGTAGTGCTTCATAAAAATTAATAGAGTAAGCTTGATCATTTACGTTATACAACCCAGTATCAATGGTTCAGAGCTGTTTTGTGTATATACGTAACAAGTTGAAGTTGGTGCCTTGGACGTGGCCTCGAAATTTGACAGGGTTACTTTCGAATGATTGTTGAAAACTTCACATTCTGCAAAAAGCAGCTAGTAGTGAGTGGTGCATGGTCAACTGATCTGTCAATTCTTGAATAAACTATTCTGGATTAATTCTCCACCCAATCGGTGCTGTTAGTGACTTCTTAATTAATATTTAATTATCTGTATAAAGTATAGGATAGTAATAGTGTAGGCATCAATAAATAAGGATATCCTAATACCTCTTAATTCTTGTGTTGTGAATACACGGAAGCAGTGTTTTGAAATTTTATTCGGTTATTGATTCGGTTAAAGTATTGAGTTATTGGTTCAATCGGTTAATTAAATTTATATTAAATTATATAATAAATATGAGATAGAATATTGTTACTATCAATTAGTGTTATTATGTTAAACTATATTCTTTTGAGATACTATGTTACGTGTTTATTTTGAGGTCATGATGTATGACCGTTTCATCGTGTATATAGCCTGTATATATTTTGAGAGATTGTTCTGTCATTACTTATGTATATTCGATGGTCAGGCACATATGTACATATGTATTTAGTCAGTTGCATGTGTACGCTTTATGTAAATGATTAGATATGTAGTGGCATGGAGCCAATTATATGTGCCTATGGATGGTCTCAGGTTTGATGGATATTTTATATCTATATATGTATACTGGATTGTTTTGTATATCAGGAATTGATTAACAAGAGGGATTCAGTCTTGGGATTTGTCCAGTTTACAGCTACTATGCTGTCTGATAGTAAAATTAATTCGGAAAAGATTATGCTATACAATACATCAGGCGAAAAGAAAAAAGGAAAAAGTTAACTCATAGAATTATGCAAGTTAAAAGTAAAATTTAAATTAAGTCTTTTGCTTATGCATGTTTAATTATGTTGCGCTTTAGTACCATATGTATGTTAATGAACCGACTCAAGACGAGGATGTTACAACAAGCATATAGAACTCCTGCTATAACTTCAAATATGCCATAATAAAAAATTATGATTATCTGTAAAAACATTGTGTAAGTAATAACAAATTAAAAATTATGAGGAAAATTGAGTGGGACATAAAAATTACAATGTTATTCTGAGGCTTTCCCCAATAAAATCCTTGGAGGAAAATTGGGAAAACGTTGCAAGCCGCAAGGATATAAATCATTAGTGCATGCATGCCCATCCATTCCATAACCATAGTCATGCGACTATATCCACATACATCAACCTGCAAGGAAAAAAGAAGAAAAAGAATTCATCGAGAAGATGATTAAAGAATGGTGCTAACTTGAGCAAATTCAATGAGAATTAAAAATGAATGAGTATGAAAAGAAGGAAACTCGGCCCATTTAGACCAATACCGGTATATAGAGCTAGATAACTTTATGCTACATGTTGCAAAAGTAGATGATAAAAGTGAAAGAGAATAGTTAGAAAGTTCTTTCTAAAGCAAGAAATTAAATCTCTCAACCATCAAGTAGCGACAAAGAAGAGAGAACCTTGTTTATATGCATTCCTACAAGAAGAGCTACGTTAATATCTACAAAGGAATAGAAATGTCAACAGCACAATGGTCACATGTAAGACATAGGTAAAGACAATGCTTCCCAAATAAGTCCAAGGCAATTACCAACAACTAAAAGACAAGAGGTTGGGATCATCCAGTATATGATTCTAACTCTGTGATCCTGCATGCAGCAATAAGGAAACAACTTCGATACTTGTAACCAAATGAGGAAAGAGATAATAAATAAGAAAATGTGAGAATTACCTTAAAATGGACAATAACATGTTCGTAGTGTGAGCCAATCAAGCAGGTAACAACAGCCATTACTGAACTACAATTCCACAAGTGACACAAAATTAAGGACAACAAGAAAAAGCAATCATTGAAAATGACATTCTAAAAGAGAAAGATGACAAAGTGTACTCACCTTAAGAGTCCTTGAGGATCAAATGGGGCCTGACACCAAGCAGGAGTATCAGGAGGCAATGTTCCATAGTTAGGTGTTGATAGTTATAAAAGGAAACATAATTATAAAAAGGAAGAGCAACAAGAACTAAAAACTGAGTCAGAACATCTCTCAAAACACAAATTGGGATGGTAAATTAAAAGCCAGAAAAAATCCCAAGAATCTCTCCCTCAATATTCCTTCATTAACCATTAGAAAAGAACCAATAAAGCGAGTGCTGAGCAATAACATAAAGCCTCATATCATAGTCCCTAACCTTTGTTATCATTTTTGTACTACCATTCAATCCAAATTCATGGGAAGGAAGGAAAGAAGAAAGACCAAGAAGCCAGCAGATACAACGTCGTTTGGTTCTTCCCAAAATTACTATTAATAAATGCTAATTAACATAACAGAGCTAACAGCTAACAAAATATCCATTCCATTTATTTGACAAAATAATTAAAAAATAGAGAGAGAATAAAAAAAAGGAAAACACACAGAGAGATTCTGCTGTGAGTGACTCATTAGATAGCATGGCTCGTGGTTAATCATGCCTTTGGAATGACATTGACAAAACCAACCTAGGAAGGCACCTTAGTTGCCAATACTATAGGGCTCTCATTAGTTGGAAGTCATGAAGATTGCATGCATGCAATGCAAGTAGACCGAGCCAACCAAACTATTGCACAAACCTCTATATATATTAATTATATTTGGTCCTCAATTAATAGCAGTCAAGTAACTAATCATAGTTCTTAAGCGGGTTGGTTACTTCATTAACAATGAAAATGCCAAGAGCTGCAACCATTCATCGCCTAGCTTGGCTTCTATCCATTGTTATTCTCCTTTTAAGCTCTGAAGCTACTGATGTTTCAATCTCATGCCCCACAGTTTTTGGGGAGCTCGCACCTTGCACTACTTTTCTGCAGCAAAACAGCCCTAAGATGCCTTCTCAGGCTTGTTGCAGTGGCGTCAAGAAACTGAGTGGCGAGGCTACAACTAAAAAAGATCTAACAGCTATATGCCAGTGCCTCAAGCAAGGATTGGCCACCATTGGAAAGTATGATCCTAATCGTATACCCCAACTTACCAAAGATTGTGGCGTTTCTCTTACATTTCCTCCTATTGACCAGAACACTGATTGCACCAAGAGTAAGACTATTCTTAGTTCTCTTTAAATTCAATTTGAATTCTAACTGCAACTTAGAAATTGGATAATGATTAATATTATTTCTTTTTTCTCGTCATGCAGTAACCTTTATGATTTAGGACTGTTAGTCCTGCTTGGAATGTTTACTTGTCGGGTGCTGCAACTAGAAGCGTGACAAGGAATTGGAAAAATAAATTGCCAACTAGGGTTGCACTAGTCAGCCATGAATAAATAAAAATATCTTTTAAATATATGAAAAATATATTTCTCTTTCATTTTCTTCTCCAAATTTCAATTCCTTCTTTCTTTTAAGTTTCTTCTTTTTTTCTTTTTTTTTGGTAACGAGCCATAAAGTAGATATAAATAAAAATTAACCAACAGGTATCTGCTAATTAAAGTGGATATGATTAAACACAAATATCCAGAATTGTCTAATAAGGATAAAATTTTGTGCTATAAATAAGACTACTCTACAGGAAATTCATTCTTCAGCTGCTCCCCCTTCAGCATGAATATACTTGTCTTATAGAACCAGCATAGTGTAAACGTTCAAAATTAGTAAATTTTCATAGTGAACTCTTGCTAGTACATATCCACAAATGGTTATTGAAGGAATTCTTAAGCAACACTCTCAAGTTACATATGCACACACAACTGTCATGGAGTATGGGTATGTTAACCATGCTCCCATTTGCGAGTTTAGTTTCTATCTAAAATTAAACTCGCATTAAATTGCTTAAAACGACCACTCCCCTAGTGTTTCTGAGCAGTGAAGTCTGGCTCAGCTGGCTTTGGTGGCAACAGAGGTAGGAGTCTCGGTGACATTCTGTTGCGTGTGCTATTTTCTCTCAAGGTTCGTAATGCATTGGCAGCAAACCTTGATGCATATATGGTTGCACCAAGGCTTAGAGAGGATCCATCCTCATTTACAAAAGCATCTTGTAGCTTGTCTTCTGCTTCACGTAATGACCTCTCAATCTTCTTTTTCCAGTATCGACGCCAAGCTGCTTGTATGAAACATGCAGCCCATGTCTTCCATTGGGAGGAATAGAACCTGAATAAACAAATTGCTGAATCAGGCTATGAAACTTTTTTTTTCCTTCTAATTTTAAGAGACAATTGATTCTAAGATCTTTACCATAACCCCATATATATGTCCCCATGCATTTGTGATACGCTCTAGTGCTTTTATGAAGAATGACTACTACTATAATATTGGTCCTCACATAGTTTTTATAACGCTTTTATTTGCTAATATATATAAGTTTTTAATCAAAGGAAAAAAGTATATAATGTTACTTTAGAAACGACTCGTTTTGGAATTGAAAAATAAAAAAATTAGAATGATAAAGACTATTACAACCCGAAATAAAACAACGTCGTTTCGGTGAACATTAGACAAAGTTATCTAAAGTAACTCTAGAAAAAACGAACTCATAATTAAAATGAGTTTGATGGGACTATATTAGCAAATTACTCTGAGAGTAAGAACCTAAACAAAATTTATGGTTTTGAATTATATCTGTACCTTGTTTCCTGTTTCCACAAAATGTAATGATGCATCATCAAAGATAAAAAAAGAAAAAGAAAAGAAAAAGAAATTAACAATGATATCAAGCCTTACCTGAAAGTGTGCTGGAGCTGTTTGCTGTGAAGACGTCGAAATTGGGAAGCAACAAACTTCAAGTCATCAGCCATGAGAGCAAAGGCTTCAACTTCTGATATAGTTTCTACTGTTCTAGTTGAAGTGGGTAGATTTGAGGAGGAGTTGGGATCCAAAGCCCATGTTAGAAGCTCCTCTCCACAGAAGTCACCAGCCTCGAGAAATAAGGAGTTGAAGAAACCAGTTCTTCCACCATTTGTTGTCATAGTAGCAACTTTTCCACGCATAATGAAAAGCATCTCATCAACTGGATCTCCTTCACGAACAATGTAGCTCTTCTCCGTATAAAGTACTGGCTTCAGTCTATCACACAACGCATCCAACAACTGCTCATCCATTTTCTCAAACAATGGCACCTAGAGCAACAATAAGAACATAAAATGTTCATATTAAACATGTAACATGCACATTATAGGTAGATAAAAAATAATTAGATGATTATGGATGATACACACTTTTTTAAGTAAAGCTAAGCAAAGATGACGCTTTATGTCCCTTCTGAGATCTTTAGGGAGGTTACGAATCAATGTCTCCTCCTCAACACCCCTATTTTCTTGCCATTTGTATTGTTCATACCGTCTGATTCTTTCCTTCAAGTTCTCTGGTAGCATACGGTGGGACATCCATCGTTCTGCGTCCCTCCTCTTCACTCTCATCTCTTCAACTCTAACTGTTGTAGATTGCAGATATTTCTGCAACAATTAATATTCAACACAACCCATATGGGTATCAACACACAAATATATGCAAAACACCAATTATTAATACAAAAAAAAAAACACCAATTATGTCTATGATCTAATATAGTCCTGACCAAGATTACTTACCTGCATATTTCCAATAAGTAATGAGAACAAAACCAATCCAAAGATGGCAATGAAGATTGCAAAGATTATCTCCGCGACATAAGTACTTGTCTTGAGGTTTTGTCCAAGAGAACTGCAAAAGATGACAAAATTTATTACCTTTGGCATGCTTTTAGCCTCCATCTTCTAATAAATTTGTTGATAAGATGTTACAAACACAAATAAATCCATATAAAATTTGGGTCGAAATTAAGATAAGGATATAAAAGTTGAATAGTTCATAAAATGTGCATGTTGCATATGAAGACAAGGACACAGGAGATTATTCACCAACCTTAAATTACGCAATCCCCACCAAAAGCAGTAGAAGAACTTCTGCGGAAAATCTGTTGTTGATTCTACCACACGTGAGTCTAGAGCATCGAAATATATTCCAAAATTGAAGACGTTTGGGTCTTGGATTTGATCAGGGTCAATGAAAGAGCAAGTACTATTGAGAAGTGATATGACATTTTGATTGCCGTGTTCACAGCCCAAGTATGATTCATGAAAGAGGGAAGCATTCTTCAACTCTCGGCTCCAGCACCGCACCTCTGATTCTACTGAAAGCAGATACCAGCTGGATCCAACAATCTGATAAATATAATTGTTAAAGATATATAAAAAGCATTAAAAAGACCTTCACTTAAAAGCTTAAGTTTTTGGGTTGAAATGATTTTTTATATGATATCATAGTCTCAGTGTCACGGGTTCGATTATTATCGCCCCCCATTTAATTAATAATTAATTAATTCTTGTGGAGTTTCTTATCACGTGGACCTGTGCATTATCCAGCCCTCAAGCCCAGTAGACTCTCATGTCACGAGGTGAGTTGAAGGTATATAAAAAATCATTAAAAAGACCTTCACTTAATAGTTTAAGCTTTTGAGTTGAATTGTTTCTTTACAATAATAATCATCATAAAACTTAGCATGATAACTATGAACATAGATAAGTGTATCTGAATAAGTAATAAAATCAGCTTACATGACTTGCTAGCATATAGAGAAAAAGATTATAAGCAGCTCCAGCCCATGCTGTCTCAGTCAATATGCCAGAAGTTCTAGTTACTTCTTTGAATAGTGGATAGATCCGCACAAGTCTTGGCACATACTGGATTAATACTATATACTTCAACAAATCCTTTGCTACGAATGGAAGTGAGGTTTTCAGGCTTGGGACAATAGCTAAAACAACCACCTGAAGTGTTAAAAACAACATCAAACTATGTCTTTCACATCAAACTGAACTGAAAATCAATTGACTGCTATATGTGTATCCATTAACACTCGCCATTTGACTGCTAATGATGTATAAAAGTTTTTTTTTTAAAAAAAAGAGTTAAGAATGATTTGAAGAGGGAGATACCTGTGGAAGTGGAATAATTGATAGAATGTCAATGATGAAGTACGAACATAAGTATCTTTTCATTATAGCCACAGGATCATCAATAAGCTCACCCCTTCCAAAAACACGAGAAGAAGGAGGAAAAAACCCTGTTCGAAACTGAAAGATTATGTGAAGAATGTAGAAAAGATCAAAGAACGTGCGAAGAACACTAGCTGTAATCTGCAATGTTCCATCCAGATCAAGACACTTGAGATTTTCATTGATCACTGGAGTGTAGAAGAACAGCGGGTCCACAGAGACTGCCATCACACATGTGATTACAAAGATTTTGTTCCATTTCTGAAGGACTGGCCCTTGTGGATCAAGAATTTTGGACTTAGAAGCCAGCTTTTTGGTTTGTCCATCGCTTACAGGATGAACAGCTGAAGGTCTTCTCAAGTTCTTGATCTTCTCTGAACCACTCTCGATTCTTCTTCTTATACTCTTTAAAACAGAACTTGCACTTGGTCTACCTTTTCTTTTCTGATATCCATTGTTAACCGAACCTTCCTGCTCTGTACTAAAAGATGCCTCTGATCTCCAGTCCTCAAACCTGGATGGAGAGAAATATAAACTTAGCATCTATCAGATATATGTGAGCATCAATGGAACACCTCAATGGTTGACTACTACATACTCCAAAATCAAAATGATATCATAATCAAAGCTCATTACTAGAAGAAGCTAGAGTTAGAGTGGTGTTTTTTGGGAAAGTTATTTGGCTTAAATTTACCAAAATCTGTTAATGGAGTGAGAACTTGAAAAAAATGGAGAACACTAAACACATAGAGCAGCTGGTAATCTTGTCATTAATTTAAAATTCGTGATTACCCAACTTGGAAAACTAAGCATAGTATTTACTGTTCGAGTATTACCACCTCAACCATAATTGCAGTATGGTAATTTGGATAATTAACTTCGCAATTTGATGTCAATCTATCATGCTTTACAAAAATGGAGCTTTTCACTTGTTTAAATTTCATTATTTTTTGATACAAGTCAGTAAAGCCCTTTTTGAATGCAGGAAGCAAATAACTGTGGCACCATATGCGGTTCTAAATGTGTGCATAAAGAATACTATAAGTAAGACAATAGAAATATGTAGCAACGCCAGGATTGAGCAAACAAACCTCACAAATTTAGGTCCCTTTGCACTCATGATTCAACAGAAAACTCAAGCCTGCAAAAGCCAACGTCAAATTAAAACTTATTTTCCTCTCAAAGTTAACGTAGTGCGGAACGTAACCAGAAAATAAAAGGGTAGGTGATTTATTTAACTATAATATAAGTTAGGATTACAAAAATATAGCCATCAACAACTTGGATATTTAAATTCAAGTCAAGTCAATCTCCAACCAAAGTCAAGTACGCACCACACCAACCCACCTCAACCAGGGACAGAAATGAATTTGTAAATAACCATGAGACACGGCAATTTTTTAAGAGAGAAGAAGAAGAAGAAGGGACTTGAACCATACGAAACAACTTGCAAAAAGTAGAAAGGTCGTGAAGAAGAAATTGCAGAGAGTAAAAGGAAAAGGAAACACCAACCTTAAATATGCAAAGACTGTTACATAAGTGTAAAAGGGTTATATATGTTTGCCAAGCCAAGTCTTGAAGTTGCCCTTCTCTATTACATGCAGTCTTTGTAGCCCAGTTTGTTCCTGAAGCTTCGAGGGAGCTTTTGCTGGCTTAACAGTTCACAGAGAGAGAGAGAGATATTGATGGCTATCTTGTTATTGCAACAATGACAGAAACAAAACAGAGAAATAACAAGGAAATAGACTGAGTCTACGCTGTAAGAAGAGTCAAGTCAGCACAACAGATCATGCAGTACGAAACCAAAATAGTTTCTATGTTCAATTATATTATATTAGGGATTGTCTTTTCTCATGTTGCATAGGAGAAGAGCTATCTCCTACACACACATAGAGAAGAGAGAGGAGAGAGAATAAGGAAGAAAAAAAAATTTAAAATGGATTCCACGTTTACTTTGTGTCTTGTGCATAAGATAACAATCTTATGTAACATAAGATTATTATTTCCCATTATATTATATTATATATATTAATTACCATTAGACTTTTATCTCTGAATGTACGAACCTCGGAAAATTCAGATACGGAAATACTAGACTTTAATAATGAAACATTCGTCACAAGAATAACGATTTGAAAAAGATGTTTACATTTCTTATTTAACATGACATAATAATTTTTTTTACACATAATATTTTGTAGAGTTCACACTTTTTGAAGAAAAAATAAATAAAAAATTACGGCACGCAAAATGAATCTCTATAACATTACACAATTACTTTTTTTATAACATAACTCTTATAAAACCCATTTCAAAAAGCTGTATTATTTTATTTTTGGTAATGTGTATTAACCGTTTGCTTATTATTTTAATAATTGCTTTTGTTTGAAATTTTGTTCGCTAAAGTGTCGGCGACTTATGACTATATATTTTTTTTTATTTTTCACTGAGGTTCAATTGAAAGTAAGATTTCAAATACCGAAATAGCTAGGTTAGCTATGTTGCACCGACACTGATACAGGACACGAGATACGATATGACATTCTGACACATTAATTTTAAAAAGTATTAAATTTTGACACGTTAGGACACGTTTTGATATTATATAATATTTTTAATTTATGTAGTGTATATTATATTTAATATTTAATAATTTAAAAAAAAATAAAGCTAAACTTATAATATCATCAATTTTGCAAAGAAACATAAGATATCTCAAATGTTTATATTAAACTCAATAAAATAGTAATCGTAATCTAACGAATATAATAGTTGGAACTCAAAATGCAACGCAACGTAACCTTTGAACTTTTTTTGAGTCTTTGCAACGAGTATTGGAGTGTCGGAAAGTGTCAGAGTGTCGGTGAGTGTCAGAAAATGTCGGACACGATACGTCAGGGATTTTGAAGTATGGTGCTTCATAGTAGGTTACCCATTTAGTATTTTTTTACAATGAATTTTAATATTTAATAGCAAAATATTTAATAAATATTTAAATTAATAATTTAAAATACTTGTAATTAAAATTTTTAAACAATAATATTTTTTCAAAATTTATTGTAAATTAAATTAATTTAAATACATTTGTAATTTATAAAATAAAAAAAGACGTAAATTTTAAATCTAATAACTATATAACTTACTTTTATTTTATTTTATTGTAATAAAAATTTTAACTTTAAATATATAAATTTTTTATAAAAATTATTTTATTTTAATTTTTCATTTTAAAAAACTAAAAAGGATTAATAATTTCTGCAATGCTATTGATATGAAATTTTTATATACAAAAGTTATCACGAATGACTAATAAACATGTTTGATCAGAAAAAAAGGTCAAGAAGTACCAAAAAAAGGTTAAGAAGTACAAAAACAAAAAACAAAAAAACCTAACCAAATTCAACAAATATTTCTTGTTTTAAAATTTTAGTATTTCTAATGGGGCAATACAACTTTAGAGATGTTATGTTCAGCGAGCAACGATATAGAGATATACCTGTTATTGAAAACTATTTATTAATCTACTTCTCTTTAATCGATTAAGTTAAAGATTTAATCGATTAAATAGTCAAAATTGACAAAAATCGTTGACTCGAAGATTTAATCAATTAAATCTTCAATTTAATCGATTAAATCTTGAAAAATCGTTGACTTGAGTATAAAGTGATTTTGACGCTTTCAAAGCTAAGAGAAATGTTTCTGAAAGTTACTTTGGATGTTGATCTTAAATGTTATAATACTGGCACGCGTTTATAAGGCTTTGTAAATTGTCCCATTGACTTGTAAAAATTGATTGATGGAGAAACTAGCTTGAATATGGACCTTATCTTTTTCAGGGATGAATATTGCATAATATGCTTTCCTTTGTTGAAGATTTAATCGATTAAGTTGAAGATTTAATCAATTAAGTTGAAGATTTAATCGATTAAATCTTCAAGTCAATGATTTTTGTCAATTTTAACCATTTAATTGATTAAATATGCACGTTAATCGATTAAAGAAAGATTAATAAATAATTTTCAATAAGGGACAAAAGGTTATTAATTAATTAATAAAGGACAAAAAGGTCAAAAAGCTCATATACACGTCTGTTAAATGTCCATAATAATCATGAACTGGGGGGAACATAAAATTACGCTCCACCAATGTTTGCCACAAGCACAAACATGCATGGGCGATATTCCTTCATAATTTTCCACCCCTATTATATAGCTAGTGACACAGAAACAAGAGTTTTTATGATATAAAAACCTCCTGTACCTTACTAAAGACAAGAAATTGCAGTTACACTTCATCTCCAACAAAGTAAAATTATTCTGCATCGTCACTAACTGTAATGTGAAACTCTCTAGTAGAATCACATCAACCTTCACGTTGACAAGGATCCAACCAATACATATCCAAATGCATCAATTTCATCCTAAACAGTCCCCAACTTTCCCAAATAGCAGTTTTCTCAAAAGAATTAAAAAGATTACAACTACAGTTAGCAAATGACATTTTCTATCTTCATGCTGATGATATTATACATCAGGTTGCCTACACTTTAACAGTAAGCTTGTATGCCGAGCATTTATTAATCCTAATTTTACCTAAACTAACAATTTTAAGGTGAAACATAACATGCCTCAACTTCATTTAAGATCTCTCTCCTCGTCTGACTGAGACCCTGGGGGCTCTGTATTAACAAAGAAGTCATCCACTGAAATAAAAACAAAGGTATCTTTGTTACTATCAAACTTGAACCTTTAACTATAGAAACTAAGAAGTAATACCAGAAACCAGGTGCTACCAGAATTGCCAACTTAAATAACAACAATCCATCAAAATTTGCAAGTTGAAATGCAGTCAGTCCAATATCTTAACTTTTATTTATAAAAAAAATTGCTATATAACCATTTGTATGCGGTTACATTTAGTTTTACAAATTGAATTTTATGCCACATGTCTAAATTGATGAGAATGGGTATGACTTTTATGCCACCCGAGGATGCTTTACCTTGAACATTGAACCTTTTGTTAGCTCATTTATTGGTGCAAAAAATAATTAAAAGCATGCAATCAGTCAGCACCAAGGCACTCACACTGCTTCTCCCCAAGGACCACCCATGGGAGGAGACATTTTGAACAAAAGAAGATAAACTAACAAAAGGAGACATTTAGATTGGCGAGAAAAAATGCAAAGAAAGCAGTGCGAGAAGCGAGAGGCAAGGTTTTCGACGAGTTGTATAAAAGTCTTGGGAGCAAGGATGGTGAAAGAGGTATTTATAAACTTGCAAGGATAAGGGATAAGAAAAGTAAAGACCTCACTCAAGTTAGATGCATCAAGGATGAAAATCAAAAACTTCTGGTGAGAGATGAAGATGTAAATGAAAGATGGTTGAAATACTTCAACAAGCTGTTTAATGGGGATGGAAATACAAGCGAGGTGGACTTAGAGGACGCGTATGATGATATGAATAGAAGATTTGTACGCAGAATTAATACACATGAAGTTAAGGAGGCTTTAAAGAGGATGAAGACTAATAAAGCCTTGGGGCCTGATGGTGTCCCTATTGAAGTGTGGAGAGGCCTGGGGGATGTGGCAATAAAATGGTTGACCAATCTTTTTAATAAGATTCTCCAGACGAATAAGATGCCTGATGTATGGAGGAAAAGTATGATTGTGCCTATCTACAAAAACAAGGGAGATATACAGAATTGTTCAAACTATAGAGGCATTAAGCTAATAAGTCATACTATGAAGCTGTGGGAGAGGGTTATTGAACATCGCTTGAGGAGAGATACCAAGGTTTCTGTAAATCAATTTGGATTTATGCCAGGAAGATGTACCATGGAAGCCATTTTCTTGATGCGACAACTAATGGAAAGATACCGAGAAAAGAAGAAGGACTTGCATATGGTGTTCATAGACCTTGAGAAAGCATACGATAGGGTTCCAAGGAAAGTTTTATGGTGGGTCCTGGAGAAGAAAAAGGTTCCATTAAAGTATGTAAAGGCAATCAAGGATATGTATGATGGGGCTACTACATGTGTAAAAGCTTGTAACGGATCATCAAGTTATTTTCCTATCACGGTAGGTGTACACCAAGGGTCGGCTCTAAGTCCTTACCTATTTGCCTTAGTTATGGATGAACTAACAAAAGATATTCAAGAGGAAGTGCCATGGTGTATGCTTTTTGCAGACGATATTGTGCTTATTGATGAGAGCAAGGAGGGTGTTAATAGAAAACTTGAATTGTGGAGAAGCACATTGGAATCCAGAGGATTCACATTAAGTCGAAGCAAGACTGAGTATCTGAAGTGTGAGTTTCTCTGGTACAAGATGAGGACCAAGAACCTGTGCATCTAAATGGTCAAGAGGTACCCAAAAAAAAATGCTTTTAAATACTTGGGCTCCATTTTACAAAATGGTGGAGAGATTGATGAGGATGTAAATCACAGAATCAGAGCAGGGTGGATGAAATGGCGTAGTGCATCTGCATTTTTGTGTGACCGCAAAATTCCCCTGAAGTTAAAAGGAAAATTCTATAAAACGGCAGTACGACCGGCAATGCTATATGGAGCGGAATGCTGGCCAGCACATAGGCAACATGAGCATAAGATGGGAGTAGCAGAGATGAGGATGTTAAGGTGGATGTGTGGGTACACAAGGATGGATAAGATAAGAAATGAAGATATTCGACGAAAGGTCGGAGTAGTACCGGTAGCCGAAAAGATGAGAGAACATAGATTGAGGTGGTTTGGGCACGTGATGAGAAGACCCATGGATGCTCCTGTAAGAACAGAAGTTTGTTACCAAGAGCTAAACATAAAAAGAGGCAGAGGTAGGCCGAAGCTTACTTGGGGGAAAGTAGTAAAACAAGATTTAATGGAGTGGGATATAGATTGGCGGACAGTATGTCTTAGAAAGGAATGGAGAAAAGCTATAAGTATGGTGGAGAGTTAGACTCGTTGTTATTCCTATGTTCCAGATGGTCCTTTTTTAGTCCTTTTCCCCTTCATTTCCCCCACTTCTTCTTGTCCCTTTCTTTTTTACTTTTATTTATTTATATATACATATATTTTTATTTCATTTTATTTTATTTTATTATTTTATTTGTGTATTTTTATTTATTTATTTATTTATTTATTTTTTATTTTTTATTTTTTATTTTTTTTTACTTTTTTTCAACCGTTTTGTATCTTTCATGTGGGTTCATCTACCACCGACCCCAATTAATTTGGGATAAAGGTGTTGTTGATGTTGATGTTGATGAAGATAACTACCTAAAGTTTTTACATAATTAATTAAATGTATTCTAGCTCTGATATTTTAATTTCTATCTTACTTAAATTGTTTAAATTTCTGTCTCTCCTAAGTTTTCCAATTCTCCATGGTTTTGCATACTCACCTATTTTAACCTAAATCTTCAGGCTTTGATTTATTTGTAATGTATTTCACATTCAAGTTTTGTATTTTGATTTATTTAATATGTTCGCCTCTTTTAACCAGGTTTTATAGAAGTTTACAGTCTACGTCTAGGTTATAGATATCTTTAATGACTGTAAACCAGGCCGGTTTGAAGTCCCTGAAAATTGATTTTTAATGCAAGCTTGACATTACTCTTTGCCCCCGGAGTACCTTGGCACCTTCTACACTCAGCGTAAGTTCAGAATTTAGTTGATCCTATTGATTGACATCTAAATCTATTGTGGCCAATATTATTCACCAAACTTATTGAAATTTAAGATTAAAAATAAATATACAAAAGGAAAAATACATATAAGCACTCACCATTACCTATGTCCTTTTGATCTGAAGATTCAAGCAAAATATCTGAATCGGACTGCATAAATGGTGAACCAGGATAGTTCCCCAGAGCTCCGAGATCTGCAGAGAAAGATAATTCATAAACAAAGCATGACGATGTCCACAAAGGGTATATATTTACACACAAAATAAATTAAAGCAGAACCCAAAGGTCCCAGAAACTTCGTAAGTTTTAAATCTAAAACAATTTTACTCCCACATGTCCTTTGACTAGCTTAAACAATATATCCAAAAACGGATCTCAGAGTAAAAGAAAGAAATTACCTGCCAAGTTTGACAAATCCGCTGTTAGATCAGATAGACTAAAATTCCACTGAATTTGATCCAGTGATCTAGAAATGCCAGTGCCGTTATCTGGTGCAAGTTGCAGTCCTACAGAGTTTGCCACATCAGATGTAAATGCCGTATCAAGAACAGATGTATCTGTGCCCATTCCTGATATTTCAGACGTACTGAAGGGGAAATGGCCACTGGATGCTACTGATGCCGGACTCACTGGCATTTCTGATAAGGATGACATTGCACTATTTGGTGGAATAATAGGAGCAATACCGGGAGCACTGTGGTCCATCACCATACTTCAACAAGGATAAAAGCAGCTGCCATTATTCTATCAAGCAAATTACATAAAAAGAGGAAGGGCAGGAAGTTGCTCTACATGACACCAATTTAACTAACATTCAAGTAGCCACAACAATCCAAGCATAATGTGCGTAATGCAGAAACACCCAAAAGGGACACAATTGAGTGTTTGAGCCATTATAATTTTATCAACGGCCAACTCTCCTAAAAGCTTTAAGCTTTTATATCTTGAACATGTACCCTAATACAAGAGCGCTTTAGACTTGAAGTATGGACAATGTGCTGAAATTCAACTTTAATTAGAACTGTTGAATACTCCATGATAGAAACTCTCATACCATGTCAATTATCAAGTCTCTTTAAAAGCTCAAGTTGTTAGGTGAAGGTAAATGATTGTTTTTATATCTTCAATAAATTTAGATGGAGAATATCTTTTGCTGGATATTGTGTGGTAACCACTACAGATAAATCAAATGCCTGCCAAGACAATGGTCACTTTAGCAAACACATAGAAAAACATTATCCGTCAAGCCACTTAAGAGTTCATTGACAAAACCAGTTGTAACTTATGAACACAGCAGCCATTAAATATTTCACTATTTTAGACAAACTGAAATACAAATGCCGCCAATGGGTAAGGCCATTGGGAAAACCCATGGATAAAGGAGAAGACCTTACTTATACTCTTGTCCAACGAATGATAAAAAAGAAAGAAGCATGTGGAATTGGATAAGTTCTCACCCATTCCCAGAATTCGTCCGAATGGGATGAAAGTTGCTGGGTGCTGGGACTCCATTAACCACATGACAGCTTGATATGCCACCGCCCATGGCTGCTGGAATGGAATGCTGCTGTAGCACTGGGTATCCCATAGGTAGGTTGTTGACTGCACTGCAACCAAATGGTGTTGAAGAATTACAGGACAAAAGAGAAAAAGATAAGAAAATAACTGAACTTGTGCAGTTATGAATAAGATAAATGGTGAAGCTCATCTAATGCTAAAAGCAAAAGCAAATTGGCAAATAAAAAAAAAAACACAAGTATCTATTAGGTTAAGGAACCAATGTTCTAGCGCTTAACTATTCTTAAAGGGGAGGGCGGTGCAATTAGTGATTTGCCCAATATATTAGACATTTAGCTTATGACCTTAATACATACATGAGGTCGCTCGATATGCCAAGACCTACATATATTAGTGATTTTTCATGAAAGACATGGTCTGACCCATGTTGACTAGGAATTTAACAGTGCAGTCAGAATAATTATTGCATAACAGAATAAAGGAAATGTAAGTGGCATCCCTCAAAACTAACTGTTTACTAATAGTCATACAGTATAAGGCAAGAACTTACCAGGCATTGGATGGATTCCATTCTGTATAGGAGCCAATGGAACCTTTGTAGGCAAGGGACACTTCATCAGATGATACTGATGCTCAAGCAAATGATTGAACAAAAGTATTTGCTTTTTCAATTTTAGCCTGATATAGTAGGCCCTAAAGAAATCGGCATTCTCTTCTTCCAACTTCTGCCATACTGAATTGGAAAAAAAATAAACTCAAACAGAAGGCAATGGGATCTGGGAGCATCTACCTTTAAAGGAAAACATAAAAAAAAAAAAAAAAAAAAAAAAAGCAGCCAAGGCCATTTTTTACAAAAGCAATATGTCTCAACAATCAAATTATATTTATTTCCACATCATTAACTCATGGAAAAGATAACCACTTTATGTAAATAAAAATTTGAACAACTGATACAATAGATTATTTTTATTATTATTAGAATAAATATAAAAATGGCATGACGGAGACTTCAAGAAGGCTACCCAGAGTTGTAAATCCAGGATCTATCTTTGCCCGAGTCAAGAGTGTTTTGACCACTTCATCTTTATTCATATATAATTGTAGGCACCTTTCTATTAGATTTTGGACCTACAAAATTTGTTTGAATATTTATTCAAAAAGAAAGAAAGAAAAAAACATATTAGTCCAAATTAGCTTCTGTTAACTATCCAGTAAAGTATGAAAGATAGAAAGCAGGTGGAAAAACAGAGAGTTCAGTAAAAATTTTAACAAATAATGGATTGTCTTACAAGCTCAATATCCTGCCGTGAAACTTTTTTGCTTTCATTGCTTGAAGCAGATGGTGAACCTGAGTCTTTGACGGGAACATCAGTTGTGTGATTGTTTGGTTGTTCACTCTGGGACTCATGAGAAGCTTGAGCTGAAGACTGTAATTCTTGTGTGCTCTGCCAATCCATAAAATGTTTAACTAAAATATAATAACAAACCCCAATAATGTTTCATATCTGACATTATATGTTCAACTAATCTGGGGATAACATGCATCTGATTGATTGAATTAAATGGTTTCCTTATGGAAAAGTTGTCCTTTCACCTGCAAACACCACAGCATGTATACAAGAATTGTTGGGTATAATCGCATTTTAAAAGGAACAATATCAGGCATTCACATCTTGATTTTAACTGCCAATATGGTCGGATGCAATATACCCATAAAATTAATGAGATAGGGTCATCCTTGCGGATATTGCAAACTAAGTAACAACATGAAAGGAATGTAACGTGAGAGAACCTGCAAGTTCTTCATTTCTGCTGAAAATAGGCTGACCGCATGTCTTTGGGAAATTTAGGAAATGCCCAACTGCCACACTTTGAATTCAAGATATTTTGCATATATGTCTATAACAGCCTCAAGTTGAAGTAGTTTTCATCTGAAACAAGAACAATAATGATATTGTAAAGCATATCACTTTGACAACTATATTAATCTTGAAGTCAACGAAACCATCTACAAAGAAATCCAAATCCATCTAAAAAGCACTTGTGTGTATGGATGGAGTATTTTAAAAATTTTATGGAATTTAAATTAAAAGGAAATTCAGTTGCTGTAATTGAATTCCATTATTTACAAAATTCCTTGATTGGATCATTAACTTTAACAAAAATAAAAAACTAATTTGGAAATTTACTACAGCACATTAACAAACTCGATGAATAACATTACGGTAATACCTAAGGCCTTGAGTAACTTTCTTTTCAAATGAAGAAAGGGATATAGAGCTTCGTTTTTTTTCTTTAGTTTTTCAGAGAAAGTGGAAACAGTAATTGCAATTGGGAAGAGAGAAGACAGAGCAAAAGCCGAAAGCATGATTAGATCCTCATCTACATTGTTGCAAACTCCACTGCTCTTTCTTTAATTCCTACAAGCTGGTCTCTATATTTCCTAATTGTCTAACCAAATCACGTAGATACAAGTTTACAATAGAAACCGCAAGAAAAATATCAAATTAAAAATGGAAAACAGTGGAAAAACAAATGCAGCATTGATGCAGATTTACCATCAGACAGTTTTACAAATAACCAGTGACAGTACCAAAAAATTGGGGGAAAAGAAATGTTGTTAACTGGGATGTACATGGAATCGAAAACTGAAGATACAAAGTTTGAAATTCACCAGCTTGAGCGAGATGAGCTGTGTATTTTGGTAAAGACTTGCAACAGAGAAAACTTGACTGGCAGAAGCCATGGAGAGAAAAAAGAACTTGTATAGGATGAGTTAAGTTACTAGAAGAGGGAATTTTGAAATCCACCCTATAATTCCGTATTTTGGGAAATAAATTATAAATTATCCTATTGAAATCCTTCGGGTATTTGAAAATCCTTCTGTCATATATCCAAACAAACATTTTTTTATTTTTATTTTGCAACATTATAAATACCCAATAAAATCACCATGCGATTTTATCTCAGTTGCTAAACAAAACAAAATGGGGCGTCCAATGATAGTACACAGACAAGTTTACATTTATTAGTACACTGCAAATCAGAAGCTCTACATGGTTTTTGAGACCACTTAAAATTTTCTTGAGCAAAGAAGAAATAAAAACCATAATTGGTTCTGGTTCTACATAAAGCTAGGCATTACCATATCAATTTTAGCAAGCACTGGAAAGAAAGATGAAATCAGACAGAAAAACGACAACAGGAGAAACAAAGCACTTCACCGACAAATACTGAGTATCTCCATTCTCCAACGATTCAAATAATAGAACAACTAACAAACTATCTATTTGAATCTCAATGAGAAACGGGAAGCAGACATATAAATTTGAAATGAATCAGATCTTAATTGTTAATGAAGTCCAAAGCTTACAACTACCTTTCTTGTCTCTCTCTTCATCAGAGTTGATCAAGGGAAAAAAAAAACTTTTAAAAGGAACAAACTTTTTTAGCTACGAGACAATAAATAAAAAGGAAGGGAGGGGGGGTTGAAGATCTAGCAAATATCAACTCGAACAAACAATTCCGCTGTTTGTCTCAACGAATTGAGAAAACCTCAGTACCTATTTGTTAAGTTCAGAATCCTCCGTGTAATGGAAATGAAGCATTGAGGAGGTTTAAGAGATATTTCAGGAAGAGTAGAAAATGATATTTACGTCAGAGAATCAGAGATAGATAGAAATAGAAATGATAGTGGTATTGCTGAAATTACAGAGGGCGAAGGATCTTCATTCTTCAAAGCAAAGGTTAAACAAGTTACATTGAGTCGACAGACAAAGATAGAGAGAGAGAGAGAGAGAGAGACGTTAAATGGAAGTTACATTGACTCACGGCTCCAACGACTCCGTCCTCGGCTTCGGTCGTAACGGCGCTATGTTATTGTTATGTACAACACACAGTCACGAGGTCCGTGCCAGTTCCTCATTGCCTTTATTCACATTCTATTAATGAAATAGTATAAGTTTTGTTTAAAAGACTCTTATTTTATTTTTTTTATGTACCAAAAAAAAAAAGAGAGTTTTTTTTTAAGGTTTTGTTTTGAGCATGAGTTCAGGAGCAAGATTTAGAAAAATCAGAAAATTTTTGCTACACAAAACCCCTACAAAAAATCGGGATGAAAAAGAAAGAAATAAAAGCGTAAGGAGGAGCTCGTACGTAACGTAACGTAACATTGATTGCCATAAATAGAGGATCTAAAGAAATTGACAAAACTCGGGTAATACAATCCCAAGTTGTTAATTGTTGATCTCAATCTCATCCCTGACTGACCTGTAGTGTAGTGTAGAGTATGCTATGCCACACTCCATCCATCATTCGCGTGGTCCACCCCTGCACATTCTTCAATCTTATTGCATTCCCAAACCGATACTTTGCGGTCACCACGGTTATGATTTTTTTATGGGTTTTATACTTCTTATTCAACACGAGAATTAAAATTTTTATACGCACCTTTCGATTTTTGTACTGACATGAGTCTTATATATAATTTTTCTAAGACATGAGTCACACATATTTTTTATCTCTATAACATGATAATTAAATTCTCAACGTAAGAAAATCAAACCCCTTTTTTTATTGGTGTTTATAATTTTTTTTCATTAATTTTTCTTTGCCACTTACGATCGTGCAGACCATCAGCATCCATGCATTTTATGAATCATGTAGCTAAAAAATTCTTAGATATATATATCAAAAAAAAAAAATTTGTTAGATTTTTTTTTATTACTCATATACTCAACCATGTAATTGTCAAGCTATATTGTTTTTAATCATTAAATATATACATATATATATATATATATATATATATATATATATATATGAACGTAAATGTAAAAATAAGTTTATCAATGTAAGAATATTGTCCGCTTAAATAAAAATCACATTCTCTTGTAAAATAAGTCACATTTATTTTGTAACGAATGTATCCAAAAAAAAAAATCATATTTATTTGTTATGACTAAATTAAATAAATTATTTTGTAACGTAAATAATAAAAGTAACTGTTTTAATAGTTAACATATATACTTATTATACATATTAAAAAATAAAATATGTATTCCTCTTCTTACTGAAGTTTGAGGGTCTTTCCTAACCTAAATGTATCATTCCTAATTTAAACTTTTCCATGTATTATTAAAAAAATCAAAATATTATTTATCAAAGGGATTAATATTTCTGAGAAGATAATTTTATTTTTTATAACACATAAAAATATGTAGGGATTATTTTTTTCTTTCTTCAATTTGTATCATCCTATATACACCTTAGATATTTTTATGATGTATAAAAGATAAAATTATCTCCTATCACATGAAAAATATTAATTCATTTGTTAAATTACCTTATCAAAATTCAAATAATAATTATGTATTTAAGCTTTTTAGCCATTTGCCTTAGCGATAGGGGTGGGGGTGCTCCTGCTTTTACCTTTTGGCCAGGGATTACACCTTTCATTATTCTTTTTGTTAAATTGTCTTTTAAGATGATTGTGAAAATTTTACAAAGAATAATTAAGTAATTTGATTATTAATGAAAATAAGTTTATTAGACAAAATTAATGAAATTTGGTTATAAAATAAATAATAATTCAAAATATCTTAATCAAAAAGTTTGACACGTATAATATTGTAGAAATTTCCCATAAAGGATGGCATAGCTTCATGGGAAAAGAAATTCTGCAATTGATTGGTACAATACCTTGACAGAAGGTTGCTGATTTCGAGAATTTTTTTATTTTTTTTTTGTAAATGATTTCGAGAATTTAGGCGTTGGTACAGAACCTCTATTCATCCTTACTAATTTAAGGAGAAGTAACGATCGAGATATGTTACTATTAAGTTATTATCAATTAATCTCACTGTTAGATCGATTATGTTGATCTAACGGTTATATTTATTTTCATCTTTGTATAGTCATGATTTCTTATATTTAAAGTGAAAACATTAAATATAAGAAATCATAATCATATAAAGGTGAAAATAAATATAAAGTATTAAATTTGAGAAATCATGACCATAAAAATAAATATAACCGATGGATCAACATAATCGATCTGACGGTAAAATTGATTAGTAGTAACATGGTAGTAACACAACTTAATTGTTAGAATATCCTTTCTCCTAATTTAATACCTATTTAAGAGAAGAATTTATTACAACGATATAAGATTTTTTAAGAAATAAAAAACGTTTATTTCTACAAAAACTATAAAATTCGGAAAGGGGACATCTCACGCAAAAAATATGATATGATCATGTGGGAAAATCACAATCTTACAAAGATAAATTAATGGTTATGATTTCATAATTATCTATTTCAATATTTTTTTTCTCTCTTCTATTATTACAACTAATTCACTATTGTATAATTATAATTTTTCACATAATATAATATGATCATATGAATTTTCATGTCAGAGGATCTAAATCCATAAAATTCAAGATTGCTACATTTTTTATTTTTCAGATTGAAAAAACGGATAGAGTAGGCTGCGATGCATCATGGCTCGTGACTCTGAGCCGCTCACGAGCTGCGCGTGCGGTGACACGTGAATGAATTTAAAACATTCTTCGTCAGCATTGCATCATTGCTCAATACTCAGTTATTGTGGTCGCTGAATTAACTCTATACTTAAATTAAATTAATTAAACAATTCCCTGATTATGAGCGCCAAAAATACAAATTAAATAGCCAGAGTATCGCCGCAGTTAATATCAACACGTGTAACAGATTTTGTTTCCTTGTGCACACCAACCAATGAGATTTGGAGCCAAGGTTACTCTATATCCGTTTTTAATTAATTCATTTACATAATTTATTTCTTTTATATTAAATTCAAATTTATTTTTCTAAAATTGATTGATATTTTTCTATGTTAATCTTTAAAAACAACATATTTTCTTCTTGGCATTTTTAATTATATTTTAATTTTAAACTAAGTATCCATATGTTTTACATTTTTAAATATATAAATTTAAATTAATTATACATATTTTTATAATTTTATATTTAAATAAATAATTAATTATTTGAATAAAATTGTTTGGAATGACACGTGGCATGAAGTTAACGGTTGATCGTGGCGAACGCTTGACCGTTTTCATTGGAATCTGAAATCAAAAACAATGATTATATCGTCTGAAAGGAACGACTTTCAAAATTCCCGCTAACTTTGTTTTATTAATTTCCCTTCTCGTCGTTTGGCGCCTTTCGTTTCACCGTAAATATTGCCCGCCAAATCTAATTTTTAGTTTACTTTTTAGTTATTACTATTTCTCATGTTATAAAAATTAATTTTATCTTTTATATAAGGGAAAAACTACTCTTATGCAACATAAGAGTAGTTTATCTCCTATAGACCCATCGAAAATCGTGACACTCTTTTTTCTTTTTTTTCCTTTTTTGAAAATAGTGGGTCCTACAACATATGTATCTACAACATAAGGTATCTTTTCTCATGTAACATGAGATTAGATGAACCCTTTATATAAATACATAACATAAAAATATGGATTCAAACTATCAAAAAAAAAAGTATATGGATTCATATTTGTTTTTCTCTGTTTTTTTTTCATGACTACACATGAGATTCATATATAATTACGTATGTGTATTAGATAAAATTATTTTTCTACTTTTTAAACGTTTAATTTATAAGAAATTTGATTCTATTGTGTTAAAAATTAACATGATTTCATCTTTTGAGGCTTTAAATGAAGGAATCCATTCTAAAAAATTGTACTATGTAAAAATAAGTGCAGTCGAATTTATTTGGAAAATCTTAATTTTTTTGTGAAATATAAATACATATGATAAGGCATATATTAATGAGTCTTTCAAATAATCAAGGGAGAAAAAAATAAAATAGGAGTCGCTGAACATAAAATAATATATGCTTTAATTTTTAAGTTAAATGAATATGTTTACCATCTCATTCTCTTAATAATTAAAATAAAGATAATATATGCAGGGACAGAATCACGTTAGCTGTGGGGGGAGAGTCTTCGCCCTAGCTAAAATTTTAAAAATTAACCACACTAAGAACGTGACTAAATAACTTTTCACATTTTAGTGTTTTGTATCATTTAAAAAAAATTTAGCCTTAGTTGACTTGAGAGACTCGCTCTGCAACTGAATACATGATTATGTATTTAAATATTATTAGATGCTGATATTTTATTTTTTTTGTAATTACAGTACATACTAATTAAAACTTTAATTTATTAATTATTTTATTCATATTCCATAATTGAAGTCGAAGTTAAGACTTTTCTTGCTTTGTTATGATAAAACTAATATTTCTTTTTAAAGTTCAGAATTTTCTTGCTGTGCTACTCAGAATTAATTTTGGGTTTTTTTATTTTACTTTGATTTATGATGCTACATTCTTATGTTACTTATATTATGTCGGTGAATGATTAGTATCTAACTAATACATTTCGCGGTCATTGCATGTTGTGTGTATTTTAT
Source organism: Gastrolobium bilobum (assembly GCF_033153095.1). Lineage (NCBI taxonomy): Eukaryota > Viridiplantae > Streptophyta > Magnoliopsida > Fabales > Fabaceae > Gastrolobium > Gastrolobium bilobum. The sequence continues at coordinate 44,324 of NW_026896106.1, forward strand.
TTTATTTCATATTTTTGTACTCATGAACATATTTTCTTTTATGGTTGTGTTATGTTGCGTTTTTTTTCCATTATAAGCTGTGTGTTTCTATATTTTTAATGTTTACGTAATTTGCTTAGGTTTCGGAGGAGGGTTTTAGGCCTAATTCAAGGCTCTTTCATTCTGTTTTCATCATAATATTATGGTCTTTATCACATTTTATATATTCATTCCCTCACCCATACACACCTCATCTCATCAATGCGAAATGAACTTGTTATATACATGCGGATGAAGCTACTAGGTAATGAAGTGTTACATCATTACATGCTTCATCACAGCTGCCAACCTTTCTCATCAAATCCTTATTGACCAACTCAGCAATACACACTTTCCTTTTTATATGGTCTAGTCTGAATAGACTATTCATTTTACTTAGTATTTGTTTGGGAGTAAAGATATTCTAACTACTAAAAATTCTTACTACCAATCACATCACCATTGGATCAAAGAGAGAGAATGTTAAAAAGTTTTTGAAGAGAGAGAAAATGTTAATCTAACGGTGATTAGATAGGTATTAAATTGTTACTGGAAAATTTTGGTAGTGAGAACATCTCTCTCCTTTGTTTGGATATTTTTTTTTAAGTTTAAAGTTATTTTTAAGCATAAGTTAGACCAAACAAATTTTGAGAAAAACTCTTATAATAAAAAACTCTTTTTTTATAATGAAAAAGAAAAATTAAAAGTCGAAAGCTTATCGAAAGAGCTTTTTTCTAAGCTCTTATGTACTTTTCTTGAATTATTGTGTGTGTTTTTTAAATGAAGAGCTATAGAGATATATAGAGAGAGAAAGAGTTTTGTTGAAATATGTCATTTTAAGTAGCTTTTAAACAAAAAATTTTAAATATTCACCAAACAGCTTTTAGCTTTTTTTTAAGCTTTTTTCTTAGCTTTAGGGCCCGTTTGGATTAGTTTTATTTCGGTCAGAAATTACTTTTCCCCCCAAAAAAAATCACTTTTATTTTAAAGTGCGTTTGGATGGTGCTTCTAAAAAAAGCAGAAGTCATAAAAAAAAATCAAAAAAGCAAAAGTCAAAAGCTAATTTTTTTTTTCAAAAAAAAAATATGTTTAAAAAAATCTAAATAGTTTTAACTTTAATAAAAAGGACTTTTAAAATAAGTAGGGCATAAAAATAACTTTTTTTTAAAGGCAATCCAAACACACTCTTAATTTATAAATAGCTTCTAGCTTAAAAAAGAGATGATCCAAACAGACTCTTAGTATCTCCAGCTCCCATAATAGCTCCATATTGTTATACCGGTTGACATTCCATCCTTATTCGCAGTTTCTTGCTATTATATCCATCATCCTAGTAGAAAAAATAAAAAATAAAATACCTTTTGGGTCTTAAACAAAATTATGGGACCCAATTTAATCTCTTAGAAAAAATCGACTTGTGGTGCCTCTAAAATTCAAAATAGACCCAAATAGATCTAGTTAATCGAAATCGTGGTCCTTCTAAAATTCAAAGAAGACCCATGTTAGTCCCTCAAAAGGACTACCCTGGGTCTGTTTTAGAATTCAGATGGATCACAAATTAACTTTTTTTTCTAAGGGATTAAATTAGGCTCCGTAATTTTTGTTGAGGGCCCAAAAAGTATTTCATTCTAAAAAAAGCTCATATAGAAACGTACAATCAATGCCTTTGACTCTATTGTGAACCTTGCTTAAGCTTTATATAGTTTCACATCTCATTTATGAGGAAAAAATAGACACTACCGAAGAGCGGCCGAAAAAGAAGAAAACGCAGATTTGAAAACTTCAACTATCTGGAATGGCAGAGACGAGACGTCATCGAAGAAGCAGGAGACGCGACCGAAAAAGAAGATGCGACCATAAATGATGACCGGAGAAGGAGACACGACCGGAAAAGAGGAGGACAAGTTGAAATAAGAGAAATGCGGCCGGAGGAGATTAAAACGCAAATGTGAATTGTCCACGATCTGGAACAGAAACGGCCGGAGAATGAGACACGGTCGGAGACGATAACATGAGAAGGAGACGCAGCCGAAGAAGAAGATGCGGCTGGAGATGATAACCGAAAAAAGAAAGCACGGCTAGACACAACCGAAATAAGTAGATGCCAGAAAAAATGGCGCAACGAAAAATCCCTCATGGAGGGTGGTATCGCTTTGATACATGTTAGAAGGTAAAAGAGAGAAAATGAAAAATATTGATTTCATTGATTAGGTAATTAATTTGTACAACGAGGCTCTTATATAAAAGAGCAAGAGAAGATTTTAGAGTATCATTGAAATATTAGACTACCCTTATACATAATATCTAATAGAGTGCAATAAATTCATTTTTAGTTTCAAAATAACTATATTTTCGTATATAATTATTAAAATAGTAATATTTAAAAAAAAATTCCCGCATTTGTTAGCATAAGAAAAAGTAACTACGTATCTCATCATTATCACTTAAAATGATGATCCCAGTTTCAAACACAACACACCACTATATAGCCATTATTATTGGGACTCACTGCACACTCTATTCCTACATGGCTACACCACTATATAAGGCAATGTTATTAAACCTGACCCAGTTATTGACCCGATCGAGGCACTGAGTCATTGGGTCACTGGTTCAACCAGTGGATCACTAATTCAATCGCATGACGCGGTAAATATATGTAAATCTATAATTTATATTAAAAATAAATAATTATACAAGTTCCAAATATTTTAATATGAAAAACAATAAATTATACATCATTATCCAACAAAAGATCAATCAAACATATAATACTGGTGCTTCAGGTTCAGTAGACGATGTTTCTGTCTACAAATCAAAACAAAATTTAATGCATATTGCATAACCAAAAAATATTAGTGTTGTAGGTACATAGACTCTGTAAATCAATAAGCAATAGATCACTTAAATATTTTAAAAGAAAACAAACCATTTGTCTGAGAGTGAAGGAAAAAAGACATCAATTGATAAGAACAAACCAATTTTTTTCCATCTTTATATAGTTATGATTTTTCATATTTAACGATGCTTTCACATTAAATACGAAGAATCATATAATCATACAAAGATGAAAATAAATATAACCGGATCAATACAATCGATCTAACGGTGAAATTGATTGATAGTAACATTGGTAGTAACCCTAATTGGTTATTACAATATCCTACAATTTATTAAAGGAAAAAATGTTTCTGCAGTTACTGCAGATAAGTTATCTGTATTTATTCCCAAAACGATGTAGTTTTGATATTGAAATCTTAAAAAATTATAACAATAAAAATTATTATAACCCTGAAATAAATTAAAATTATAAACCCTGAAATAAATTAAAATTATAAAAATATCATAATTTTCGCTCCAAAACGATGTCGTATTAGGCTTACTGCAGAAAAAACGAACACTTTATTAAATATATAAAATGATATTTCTAATAATAATAGACTATTAGTATAAATAATTAGCCCCTTCCTAAATTTTTTTGCAGTAGTTTATTTCTCCCATTAATTGTAATAATACTTGTAATTTTAATGTTTTATTTTTGCCTCCTTTATAGAAAATTTAAATCTGCCATTAGTACGAAGGTATTAATATATTGGAAAAATATTTATCCTTTTAAATGACACAACTCGTGTCATTTTACTCTCACAAAATGATGAGATCCACATTTGTTTTTGTCCATTATCTTTCATAATTTTTTTTTCTCACTTAAAATAATATAACTTTACATAATTTAAAATGACATAGTTTTCCTTTAATATATTCCATATCAAAATCCTTAACTTGACGTAGAAAGTAACGGTCAACTTCACTGTGAATTATCCACTTGGGCTCAAGTTTTCTGAGAAAACCTAACAACCTAAGAAGAGACTCTTAAATAGAGTAAATATCTTTTTTAGTCATCAGAAAATTTCATGATACTTGTTTTAGTCCCTAACAAATAACAAGGCTCATTGTGGTCTCTAAGAAATTCAAAATGGACCCATTTTAGTCCTTTTGAGGGACTAATATGGGTCTATTTTGAATTTGTCAGGGACCATGATTTCAACTAAATGAGTTCTTTTTGAATTTCTTAGGGACCATGATAGACCTTTTTATTTGCTAAGGACTAAAATGGGCATCATAAAATTTGCTGAGGACCAAAAAGAATATTTACTCTAAATACTAAGATGCTTGGGGTTTTCACGTACCAAGTGTTTTAAAAAGATTGACGTAGGAGTTGTTTCCGTTTAATCAGTAATTTTGAGTTTAAGTCGATTTCTATAAATATAATTGTGTTAAAATTTGATAAGGAGATCTTTATTGCTCATATAATCTTACCCAACTCAAATCACATTAATTAAATAATCGATATATATATATATATATATATATATATATATATATATATATATATAAAACTAAAGTAGGCAAAATAAAACTAGATTGATGTCAATAACATATTTCTTTTGTTTTAACATGCAGTGCTAAGTCTGAAGATAATGATGTGGCTACCTATTATTATTAGATGAAAAGGCAATGTATGGATCTAAAGCTGTGACATTTTTTTATTAGGTTAGATGGTCATGATCGTAAGTTAAGTATGTTCTGATATTCTAGAAGCTTTTTTAATTGGCTTCATAAAATTGTTTATTGAATATATTACAATAATATTTTTTTAGATAAATCACAAATATTTTTTTTGGAAGGTAATTTTATTCAGAGCAGATTCATGATTAAAATTTTAAATTTATTCCAAATATGATACCAGAGAGTATCGAACATATGTTTTTCCTTCTACTTACTCAACTCACATGCTATATTACATTTTTAATATGCACTTATTAATATAAAACAACTCTTCTGTCATTTAATTGTATGTTACTATAGCATTTAATAAATTTAATAACATATAAAATTATATTATTAATATAATTTTTTTAAATATATTCTAATCGATTTATCGGGCAGGTGCCTAATATAATTTTATAATACATCAAAATTAAACTTTATTTTATTTTATTTTCATATTAACGCTGATGGTATGACAAACAGTGACCATTCTTCTCCCGTGCATAGTATGGGGCCCTGTACTGGTTTTCTTAATTTCTTCTTTCGTCGTTTTCGCGCCTTTCGACTTCCAGTGTATTCTCCTATGTGCCCATTTAATTTAATTTTTAGGTTAATTTTCAACATTCAATTTTAGAGGTGCAAATAAGATGAGTTCGATTAGATTTTGGTATAAATAAGATAGATCCATGTGAAATATTTTTGAGTCTGGTTTGAGTTATTAGCTTGATATAAGTTAAATTATAAATTTGACTGATATATATTAAAAAACCAAAATGTCAGACATAACCTTATTAGCCAAATTAAGTTTGTCATCTTACTATTATTTTATTAATTAAAATTATTTAAATATTTATTTTATATTATTTTAATTATAATAAATAATATAATATAAATCGATCCAAAAACTTGTAGGCAAGGCTTTATGAAGGTAGGTCCATGACAAATTTTCTAAACGAGTTTTTTTAAAAGGTTTGAGTCTATTTTATTTTAATGAATATATTAAGTCAAACTTATCTTGACATTGACCAAGTCGTATGTCCTAAGTAACCAACTACTCATTTACATTCCTATAATTAATTCATCTACAAATTATACTATAAAAGTAAGTGTAGTTAAAATTTTGAAAGTATTTAATGTTTTCTTTTGTGATATATGAATGTATATAACAAGAGATTTAAAGTTTCTCGTGTTATAGAAGATAATATAAGAGTATATGAGATTCAAATTTTTCTTTCTCTCTTTTCTCTTCAGATAACCTTACATGGAACTCACACATTTTTATGTGTAGATGAGATATCTCCTATAATATAAGAAATTTTAAACCTTATAAGGAGACATTTTTTAAATACTTTTGTGGTAGATATTTGTTTACATAAAATAAAAAAGGAGAAAATATTTTTGCTCTTATTGCATAAAATATTTCTCTACCACACTCACATAAAAATAAATAGGTCTCATTGTAAAGAGAAAGAGAGAACAAATTAGTGAAATTGACTTATTTTTATGTGAGTGTGACAGATAAATTTTTTCTTTAGCAAAAATAAAAAAAATTAAACTCATAAAAATACACTTAGTTTAATAAATTATAAATATATATTTGGTGAGTTTTTTTTTTCCATTTTAATAAATGATATACCAATTTTTTGACATCACGGAAGTATCAAAAATGTTTTTTTATATGATGAGGCGGTAACGGGCTTTTCAAATAAATAACGAAAAAAATTATAAAAAAATAGACTGGGGTGACAACTGAACGAACTTATACAGCAAAGCTACCACAATCTTTTTTTTTTAAATCAATATCTACGGTTTCAACTTTTTGATTAAGAGACTTTATTCCATATTTGATTTAGTTTAAATATTGAAAAATTATCAATATTTCAATCTATTTCTTAAGAAGTTGTCATTTTTTTAATTTCAAAATAAGTTAATCCAAACAACATTAATTTATAAATTTAATTGATATATTTTATCAATATAAAGAAGTTTTATAGTAATCATTAATTATTTAACATATATTATTTACAATTATCTTTATTTTTCAAGAATTAAAATGAAGAATCTTTCAAAAAAAAAAAAAAAAAGAATTAAAATGAAGACAATAAATGATCATGTTTCTATAAAATTCATTTACGTTATTAGTATACACAAGTTAAATTCTTAATTGTTAATTATTTTATTCATATCCCATAATCGAGATCTATGGTTAGGCTTATTAAATATTTAGTAATAAATTTTCCCCATTTCATCAAATATGAAAAATGAATAAATTCTAAAATGTGCATGCAACATTGTCAATACGGATACTTTTCATATATCACTACCGCCTACTGGTGCATCAACCCTTTCCTTTAACCAAAAAAAAAAAAAAGGAAATTAAAAAAAAAAATCTTTACAATGATTACAGTCAAGGACAAATAAGAACAAGGAATAGTTGAAAGCTCAGTTGCTATGCAGGGAAGATTCATAATTGGTTTTATATTTTAACAAGAAGAGAGATAATATTTCCTTTTTCTAATATCTTAAAATTTGAAGTTGAACTGATTCCCAATAATAAATATCATATCTTTTACTAAATAGTTAAGAATTAGCGCTCTTAACTAAATGTCCTTTTCATTTCTATTTTCTATCTCTTGTTATGTTTTTTTTTTTTTTAACTCAGCAACCTTGTTCCCTCCAATTTCTTCTAATTATATAAGTTTCATGATATGATATTAAAGCTTCTTTGTGACATGTAAATTTAAAAATTTGTATACCAAAATTGCTGCAATATAAAAATAGAAAGGGCCAAAGTTTGAAAGATGAATTAGTCAAGGGTCGTCTTCACAAAAATTCGCTGTGATTTAGATGATAGCAGTCATCAGACAGTGTGGTGCTGTTATATGGCCACTAGCAACAGAGAAGACATATATGTATATCATAGCCTTGCCTTAAAAGGACAACCAATTTGATAGATGCCACGAGATAGTTTTGTTGCACATGGCTCAGACAACTTAGAAAACCATGAGTTCACACAAGATCCAATTCTCAGAAAATAGATGCCAAAAGTTGAATGGATGGCACATCAATCGTGGTGCCCATTTGTATTTTGACGACTAACGGAGGGAACCCAACTTTAGCTAAACTTATTAGAGAAATTATTGGGAGGACCACAACATGTCAACTTCTATCTCCTTTCTTCACAGTGTCTGTATTTTTTTGTAGGAGAAACCTTTTACTAGCGAGTAGCGACTTCAACCCATAGATACCTAAATTATGAGTTTCTCATTATTTGATTTTTGCATAAATTAAAGACATCACCTCGATCAATTAGATGGCTAATAAGGAAATATGTTAATGAAGAAACAGCACACATGATATTGACTAATATCGACCGTAAGGGCGGTGCTATTACCCTAAGACGGCTTTTTTACCCTTATAACCTTTTATTATTAATTAATTACTGATTTGACCTTGATTATAAACTATTTTAAAAATTTAACTCCCTCAAAAAACAAAACACCAATCTACCCCTGTTTGACCGTTGACCACCAAGCCTACCCGGGTACACCCTTCTCTACCCGGGTATTTTTTGAAAATTTTTGTCTACCCGGGTAGGGAGGAGTGTACCCGGGTATTGTTCTTCGCACATGAAAAATTGCTTGAATTATTTACCCGGATAGAGAGGGGTGTACCCGGGTAAATCTTCGACCACCCATTTAGTACTTGCTATAACTGGGGCAACTTGTAGCTGATGGATATAAGAACAGATATGATTTATTTGATTTTGAGGAAAAAGGAGCAACGTGAACACCACCCCTTCTTCGTCCTCACAATCACCGTCGAATCGATTTTGAAACTAAGATGAGATCTAACATTTGGTTACCTAGCAAGAAAGAGAAGAGCTTGGCAATGTAAATCCACAACACACCAAACCTGTCAACAAGAAATTGTCAGCTTGCAAGTAAAGATGTCGTTATTAAATCATTTCCTTTATCTCTCTCCCCTGAGTCCCTTCAATGGTTTCTGGGTTCAGTTTTCTGAATTTTTTCAAAATCTCCGGAACGGTGGGATTTTACGATCTAAGAAGTCGATCTCATCCGATCTCACTCTCAACCGATCTTACCATTCATCTGTTCTTATATCCATCAGCTACAAGTTGCTCCAGTTATAGCAAGTACCAAATGGGTAGTCGAAGATTTACCCGGGTACACCCCTCTCTACCCGGGTAAATAATTCAAGCAATTTCTCAGGTGCGAAGAACAATACCCGGGTACACTCTTCTCTACCAGGGTAGACAAAAATTTTCAAAAAATACCCGGGTAGAGAGGGGTGTACCCGGGTAAGCTTGGTGGTCAACGGTCAAACAGGGGCAGATTGGTGTTATGTTTTTTGAGGAGGTTAAATTTTTGAAATAGTTTATAATCAAGGTCAAATCGGTAATTAATTAATAATAAAAAGTTATAAGAGTCAAAAAGCCAGCCTAAGACACATAAATGTGGGGCGGACCCCACATGCAGGTGGGACCGACCTTGCACCTATACTTAGTCCAAAAACAAACAATGAAGATTACAAGGATTCATGAGTGGCCCGTTTTCACGAGAAATTTGCGTTGTTTAAGATTATGTTTACACTATTCATAGTTTGACATATCAAACTATTGGGATTTGGGACACTCATCTGTTACATAGTAGAACTGATTTCCATCTTCCGGCTCGAGTCATGGCCAGTATTTAGTATTGTTTGAATTCAGTCACGGGTTTCCTTAGAAAGAGGGTGCAGATTGGGAGGAAGCCACATGCAAATGACATCTAATATTATTTTTCTGACAATGTTATTGTTACACTGTTGACATTTTTCAAGAGTTCAACATAGATCTACTGCATCTTGTAAAACAGAAGCCCTACGCTACGACATTGTGTGAGAGAGAAGCTGACAAAAATGTAACATGGTTAAATTTCTGAACCTAAGCCAGTGTTGTAATTTGATTGGGTTACAATTGTGTCCAAACCTCAAATGAAAAACTAATCACCGAATACTGCATCCTCTTAGCCACTACGGTTCTTCATCATCATCCTTAAACAGGGTCTTGGATGGGAAAATGTAAACAAAGTGGGTTAATCACCTGTAAGTGTACATGCAAGAGGCAGGGGGAACAAACGAGGGGCCTTCACAAGAAAGATGAATCAGTGATAGAGCTAAGTTCTTTCTTTTCAAGATTGGGGTGAGAACAAGAATGTCTTGAAAAGGGCGGGTTTCACATCATAGTTTTCGCCGCTTACATTCCCCCCTGCCTGGTCTTGATAAGCAAGAGGACAATCCTCCTCTTTCATTTGATAATTTCCCCTGGCCACTGATATGCCAATAAAATTAAAGCCCCCTGTTAAAAAGTCATAAAATTCAGTTAAGACTTCATAAAGCAGTCCAATTAAATCATCATAAATTCCAAAAAAATTAAAATAAACAAGACACTTCTTCAGCAAAGGAGTTTGACCTATATAGTGAAAACATCTTTTGGGTAAAATGATAGGACTCTAAAAGATTGAGGGGATGACAAGCAGCAAATTTAGAAAGATTAAATACTGACACTAACCACCCTAAACATAATAGGACTAAATCAATGTGCAAGCTGCTACACTCATTTAGTTATTCTCCTAAGCAAAAATGGTATGTTGGAGACTGAAAAAGCCAACTACCTTGGAACCTGGGGTGAAGAGGGTTGATCTGGTGAGGATTGTTGAGCAGTGCCAGCACGAAACCTTTGCTCCTCAAATGCTCCGCCAGATTGACTTCCCTCATTCGGCTGTGATAGTTCATTGACACCTGAGATACCCATGGGTCCCACATATCCAAACTCAAGCTGTTCAGCCGGTGAGCTGTAGCCAGCATTATGATCATAAGGATACAACATTACAACAGATGGAATTGTTGGTCCATTTGATGAGACCCCACTGGAGCTCATGCCTTGTAGAGGGTACATTCCGTAAGCCACATTTGCAGAATTGTTATGTGAGGAATTTAAGCGGACAGGACCATTGTGATTCTGGTGAGAAATATAGGAGTCATGTCTGTGTGAACCCCATGGTCTTTCGGCGTGGCTTTCACTTGTTGCCAACCTTTCTGGCTTTGAGTTAGACTTCTCAGTTTGGCTGCGATTATGGCCACGCCCAGTTGTTCGCAATTTTGAATTCATATTCCAATTTCCTTCTCTGTCACCATGGTGGTCACTTCTATCGTAGTTGTAATTACCCCTTCTCGTACTTGTAGAATTTCGATCCCGAACAGAAACTTTCTGAAATAAATTTGGAATGTAAGGTAATAAAATCAGTACACACAAACATGCACGCACCGAAAGCAGACTGACCATAGGTTAAGAAATAGAACCACTACTTTAGTTTAGTACACACAAACATGCACGCACACTAATATTGCAGGAAGAAAAAACAAATTACTGTACAAAGTACTAACTTTCTCAGAAAATAATCTTACAGGATTTGGCAGGTAAGTTCCAGTCCCACTTCGATACCGTGGTATCTCATCTACCAACCGTTGGTAAATATTGGCTGGTCTATTAGAAACTGAATGGAGAGGAGCAACAGGTACTAGATGTGGCCCATAGCTTGTAAGCTGAGTGAAAAGATTCATATTAGCTGAGAGTGGTCTTCCAGGACCATCCCAAGGAAAACGGCCCTGCAAATAAACAGGAGGTGCCATAACAGGCGAAGGATAGATAACTGAATGAGGATGGCGAGAATTTTGACAAAATCGCCCGTACTGCAAATTTTGCCAATGGCTAACAAAGTCACTGTTAAGAATGTCAGGATTGGGATTGGGCTCTGATGAGACAACAGCAACTCTTCTCATAGAATTGGAAGGGCTCAACACCTCAGGTTGGTCATATACTTCAGATGGATCAATATTGTGACCAGAATCACTGTTATCCACCCTTTCTTCCACATTGAAACTGCTTGCTGATGTATCAGGAGATTCAGTAGGAAAATTATATAATGGAAGCATCGTAACAAATGGTACTGGTGGCCCTGTAGGATAGAATGTAAATGGAACAGCCCCAGAATTATCAATTGCTCTTTGGCGAGAGCCATGACCTAGAAGCACTGGAGCTATGGGTAACAGAGACTCTGATCCACTTGTCTGAGCTGCTTCAAAACCAGATAATTGCTGCCTTGGAACATGCATGGGAGTAACAGCCAGTGACCCAGTGCTTCTTTCTGACATATCGGATGCCACAGTTGACAAAGAAGTCCACTGTCTGTTTTCATCATCCTCTAGTTTAGATGAAATATCTGAGGCATTCTTGCCCATCCCGTAAACAGTAGACGACACTGAGGGAGTATTTTTCTTCCCTCTTTTATCCCTGGTTGGTTTTGACGATTTTGGTGATGATCCTTCCCAAGAGCTTCCAGAAGATGTCTTACTCCTGAAGGAACTTGAAGGTGGTGCACCATACAACCTAGAATTTGCTATTCTATCATCAAAATAAACGTCATTTCCTCTGCCATCTTGATATTGAGAAGTATCTTTGTGCTCTTCTCTTGTTGAACCTCTGTTTTCTTTAGTAAACTTTGGCTGAAGTCTAGCAGAATTACTAGAGCTGCCATCATGAGATGATGGGACAAAGTTATAACCACCTGAAGTTGACTGTTGCTTATCATCTGGAAGCATTTCAAAATTTCCATCATCAACTTCAATCTCACTAGTAGAAGCCCTTTCTTGATCATGCCAGAAATCATTGTCAGCTTCTGCTGGGATCGTTTCAACAGAACTGAAATTCTCATTACCAGTTTCAGTTAAATCTTCAGGATTTGAGGTCAATCCTATGCCAGGCAAATATGGAGTCAATGGTGAAGGGACTAAACCATGGGGAAATTGCATATTAGTACCCCAAGAAGCCTGGATCAAGGGAATGTTACCCATGTTTCTCTGAGCATATCCCATTGACGCAATAATGGAAGGTGAAAATGGAAGTGGTAGGTGACCTGGAGCTAAACTCACCGGAATGTGAGCCTGACCAGTGAAACCTTGAGCTGTGGTAGATGCCATCATGTTCAAAAGATCCTGCTCCTCCTGATGCATCATGTGTGTTCCACCTCCTGCTGCAACAGATGCATACTCTTCACCCATGACACCAGAGCCTGATTCATCATCATAACTACTTGAACCATTGTTTGAATCAGTAGCACTATCAAGAACTTGATGAGACAATATGTGCCTAGCAGATGAATTGTCAATTCTAACACCATAACTTACAGCCGTGTCAGAATCAAGATGCTTCCTATGAATATTCTCTAACTTTGTGGAGGAATTTAGGCCTTTCCCACTTTCTGGGGTTCTTGTACGCCTTCCTTGTGAAGAAACATCACCATATGAGTCAGTCAGCTCAGGACTAGAACGTGTTCTTGCAAATAAAAACCTTCCCGGAACATCACCCAGGGGGTTATCAGGTTTAACATTTCTTCTACCTTTCTCAACATGAGCACCTTGATTGCAATTAGCTTCCCTTCGGACCTGATCAAAGGTCCTTGCATTATTGTGGTTGGCATAAGAATGAGGTATTGTAGAAACATCACTACTCTTAGATGAGCTTTCAGAGGACAAATTATGGTGGTGAGATAGACCACTTTGTGAAGCATGTGCCCCTTTGATTTGAAATTCACAATTAGAAGCACTGTCAATTTTTTGGCTATTTTTCCAGAGATTCTCAGACCCCTGTAATTGGTCCTGACTAGATAACCTCAAATTCCATAAGTCATTGTTTGGAGCATCAGGCCGCTGCCCACTTCCATGTCTGTCCCAAGTGTTCATAAAGAACTGATTGACTTCTAAAAACAATTCCTCCTTTGGGCAATCAAGCAATCTAGCCAGCTTTTTGGCCCCAAAAGAAAAAGCACTGCGTATTCTAAAGAAATTTCCTGGTTCATGCATATCATAAATGAAGTTATTAGCCATAACCAATGCAGACAGATAGTTCAGGGAAACTAATAACCTACTAATATCAATACAAGAATAATCCCAGCCATAAAGAGCTAATATTCCCCAGTATGCATAAATTTCCCATAATTTTTACCATTCATCATAATAAGAAAAATATATTGAAGATTCAATTTTTTTTAATTTTTCAAATCCCAAATGGGTACCAAAATAAAGTAAAAAAGATGCATGCTGGTTCAAAGATGGTAACAATAGCTCAAATGTATCTTTAATTAATTCTTTAAATGCTTCACTTGTCATATTAAAACCTAGTAACAGAATCAGATCCGCACATAAACCAACTCGGTCCAAATTATAATCTGAGAAAAAGTAATACAAATGCATAAAATCAACCAAATCCAAATTTCAAGAGCACACCTTTGCTGACACTTCGCCCAAGGTTATTGTTGACACGCAGAGGATCAATAACATTGAAATATTTGGAAACAAAGGGTTGCCCCTGATTTTCTTGGCCACCAAGGCAAACAGCATAAACTGAGTTACAGGCATCAAGAAATAACTTGCTAAGCAGTAAATCTCCACCATCTTTCCGAGGAGGTTCAGCTGTGGAATACGTTGACGGAGGGAAGGAGGAAAACAATGAGCAAGATGGAGCTATATAATTATTTAAAAACGGATCTTCAATCAGATTGTAATTACCTGTCACATCTGGCAGCGAACTAATGGGTACTGGACCCCATAGGCTTACGCAGAAATTATCCCAGTCAAACTTACTAAAAAACTCCAGAAACCGATACAATACCTACATAAGCAAACAAAACACTAAATCAATTGGATCACCTAAAAAACACAAATGAAAAGACATTTAATTATTTGCTACCTCAAGTGGTCCAGCAAAGGAATTGTTGAAAACATGAAATATGTAAAGAACCAAGGTTTCTAACGCATAAGTTGAGATGAGTCCATGGTGGGCACCAAGTATACGGCTCTCATAGTAACACCAAGCTTTTATAAGTATAATGCTACGCTTGAATAAATGGTTTTGGTTAATCAAACTATCAACCTACAGCAGAAAAAATAAAATTCTTGTCAATACTAGAAAAAGTAGCATCAAGTATCAAGGTCAAAATTCAAAGAGAAAGATGCAATGAGACTTCTGTGATTCCCCAAATTACCTCCTCAAGAAAACAAAGGGTACACAATCCTCCAAGCTGGTTAAACGAAATATCTACCACAATATTATCAACAAGACACTTTATAATCTTCACCTGTAAATATGAAGAAAAACAATGTAAAATACGAATTCTACAATACCAGTAGATGGCCAAAAAACAAAGGAAAAACTAACTGTCTAAGACAAGCTTAATTTAAGCCAGGCAGCTAATAAGAATTATAAAACAATTAGCTTATACCTCAATATTTTGACTTTTACATTTTTTTGAATACATGTTAAACACACTTTGACCAAAACTCTGAAGTTTAAAATATTTAGTAATCAAGTTATGGGTTGTTCGAGCTAGCAATAGTTTACCTAGTAAAGTCATATGAGTTGGTAAAGGTCAACATTTCATAATAAACCAGTCCTTTTTCATCAGAGTCATATAATACAACTTAAAAATTTGTATTTCATGGTTATTATCCATTGACCTCATCCATTATCAGGTTAATGACCTAGAGCTTCTACACGACCACTTAAAGTCTTATCACTTCCACAATAACACCTCAAAACTTTTTTTATACCCATGATTAATTAATTAATACTGCAAACAATTTTAAAGATGCTTTGTCATTATAGAACCTACTTCAGCCTGGATGTACTGAACTTCTTTGACTCGAAACTCTGCATTTTCGTCCTTTTCCTCATTCACGAGCATGTCACGAACCTGATGTGCCCATGCGTCCTTCGGATTTTGATTGTTACTGAATGCTGTTAAGTCAATATCTCCATCAGGCAAATAAGTTTTGAGGGGTACTGATCCAAAGGTGAACACCTGTAATCATAAATAGTCATGCGTAATCCTAGCTATCTTCATTACATATCATAGGATAACGCAGCTAAATAGTGCATGGTAATCTAAACTTCTTGACCGAACAATCATCCACAATTTCAGAACAGATATAGATTATATTTGTTTCTGCACATAAGACCCACCTGGCAAGGGAAGCACTTCATGATCAGCCGCTGCACATAATCCGCAACTGCATTCCGGCGCTCCTCAGAGGGTGGATTAGGCTGAATGCAGGCAATTAACTCTGCAATTCTTTCTTCAGCCTTCAACCACCGCTCCATGTCAAGCACTCGCATCACCGATGCGGCTTCATTGGGAAACAGGCCATTTGGCAATATCCCACTTGGTGGCTCATGCTCGCCCATGCAAGCCTAAGCTTTCCGTTCGAATACTTCTTAGTAAACCAACCAACCCAAGCCAATACACCACCACACAACTAATGGAACTGACAAAAGCAACACATGACAACCTTTCTGGTTTCGTCCGAAGGGAAATTTTCTAGTGCAGAACAAACAACACAAAGTTAAGCATTTTTATTCCCTCTGAAGTAAAAACAAATGGCAAGAGCAATAAAGTACCACGTAACCAATGGTAGGTATTTTCCCAAATTAACACAAACACACAGAACCCTAAACAATTTCAGAGTGCGCAAATAATAATAACTGAATCCAAAAAAAGAGCAAAAAATAAAAATAAAAAAATCGATTATTTAAAAATATGAACTAAAATACGAGAACAATAGTTAATGAATCCGGAAAGGGGGAACCTGAAAAACAATATGGAACTGAAAAAATTAAGTTCTAAAATCAACATAATACTAGTTAAGATGATTAAAACCCTAATGGAAAGTGGTGAATCCCATTCCCAAAACAGTTCAAGTGTGGGGCATACCAACAGCGATGGAAGGAGCGTAGTGGGAAAATGTGGAAATGCTGGGAACAGATGCTGGGCATCAAATCCAATGGCTAAGGGGAGTTGGGCACCGATCAAAAACAGGCCTTGGGTGAGAGAGAAAGAGAGGGGGAGAGTGGTGCTGGGGATTGATGGAGGGTAGAAAATACAAATGAAAGGAAGAGAATGGGTGTTGAAGTTGAGAGTGTTGTGATGGTTTAAGGATTTTGAAATGCGAAATTTATTGGCAAACAGAGGGTGATATGATAGAATCTGGGAAGAAAGATAGAGAGAGAGAGAGAACAAGCAGAGAAAGAGAAACAAGAAACAGGGAGGGCAAATCTCTTTTTTTTTCTTAATGGGCCTTTTTTGTGAATGTTAACGGGCCTTGTCGAGAGAAATGATCCAGCCCATTTTCATAAAATAATAGCTCATCTTTCATGAGGCAATGCTTCTCGCAATCATATATTTATAAAGTTTTTAAATTTTAATGTATTCTTAGTAGTAGTAAATTTTGAAGATTAACATTAGAGAATGAACTCAGATAAAATGTGAGTTAAGAATAGTTTTTTATATAAAATATAAGAAAAAAATATCTAATTTACTTTAGACAATTTTATCTAATATTCATCGAAACAACGTCGTTTTGAAATTAAAAAATTAGAATGATAAAGACTATTATAATCTTGAAATAAATTAAAAGTATAAAAACATCGTGATTTTCGTTCTAAAACGATGTCGTTTCGATGAACATTGGATAAAGTTATCTAAAGTAACTTTAGAAAAAATAAATCCAAAATATAAATAAGAATAATTTTTAATTTATATAGCAAATAAAAGGTGGAAAATAAGATGTAATAGTAAATCAACCCTAGTCTTAAACCTCCTGCCCAATCCCAAAGATCGGCTCGCCCCGACCCGTCAAAAGTGGATTGGCCCGCCTCGCCTCTTGAATTTGAGTTGAAAACCTCAACTCACATCGCTTCATTTTATGGTGGGTTGGTGGGTGTTCGTTTAAAAAATAAAAAATAAAAAATAATAAAAAATAAATAATTATTTATTAATATTATTTATTTTCATATCACATTTTCCTTAGTTTTTTTTAATCTTAAGTCAAAATGTATGTTAATATTTAGTCAGATATTCTTTACAAACTTGTTTTTATTTCCATACATAAATACCTTTGTTATAAATAAATTTTTTCTTCTATATTTCTTCTAGAAAATACTAAGATAACAAAAAAATTGGATATCATAAAAACTCAAAAAAAAAAAACTACCTAATAGTAAAAAAATAAAAATAAAAATTGACCTGGCGGGCTGACCCGCCACCAATCCGTTTTGACCCACAACTCAACGGAACGGGTTGAGACGAATTGATGGATTAAATTATGTAACCCAATCCGCCCTATTTTAACGAGTTAACGGGTTGACGTGTCGAGTTCAATCCATATTGTCATGTCAGATCTTCCCAAAACCCTTATCGCTCGTCAAGGAGGCTAACGGTATTGCGGACTGGCTTGCTGCCCAATGCCCATGCTCAATGCTCGCAATTTATCCTCTCTTCAACTTCCCTCATCGAACCGGAACCACTAATTCTAGATCCGGTTCTACCCGGTTCAGGTGCTCGCCCGGTCAGGCCGGTTTCTTCACGAAACTGGGCCGGTTGATAAAGAAGAAGGCGAAGAGCGATGTGAAGAAGATCTTCTCGGGTTTCACCAAGACACGCAAGCAACAACCTCGCCGTCATCGACGAACTCGTCCTCTACTGGAACCTCTCCGACACCGACCTTTATTCTTCTTCACGGTTCCTCTGTCTCACTTCACGCGATTTGAAAGCCTCATTTCTGCTCTCTGTACGGTTCATCCCCTTTCCTTTCTTTCTTGGAACTTTTATGGTCCGATTATTCGGAGAATCAATGTATTGATATGAAACTATTATTTTCGTTCATTATTGCTTTCATTGTTGATTATACTCATTGAGTTCACTATTATTATATACTTATACAGAGTCCTACGCATACCACTTGCTGAAATTTGTGTGCATTTATGATTGTATCTGTGTTTGGTGCATCTCTGTTCTATGGTCACGATTTTAAGTAGCTCTACTAATATATGTCTCCTCTCTGATATTTCATTCTTTCTCTCAACTTGCTGTGACTAAAGTTCCTCTTTTCCTCCCCTAATTTATGCTTGTACAGAATGTGATTTATTTAATGGGCCTTTCTGCAATTTATGAATTTTCTGTTGTGTAGATTTTCTCAGACTGTTAACGTTTGGTCAGCTTAGGACTTAGAAAATTTTCAATTCGTTACGATTGATTCATAAATCTGGTCTAGCCTTATTTCTCATTTTGATTCGGATGTTTAATTGTGACAGCTGCTGCATAAATCAAATTCTAAGTATGGCAGATTCTGATGAACTCGCCAAATCTGCTGAAACCCAGCAATCTGAACAAGGTATGTCTGCTTATTTTATCTATAATTTGTTAAATCTTTGTCTTTACATTAATCTTCTTTGCCTTTGCTCTCTGCTTTTGTGCTTGTTACTATCTTCAATTCTTTTATTCTTTGCTATATTTTGTTTATTTTTAGTGTGTAGCTTCTTCAGAAAACCGGTTAATAAGAAGAATTTAAGGAAGCGTGCTGTTGATAATGAAGATGACGAGGAGGATTCAAACAATGAAAGCTCTTTGCTGCATATTCAGAAAAAGACTTTGAAGCCTGACAATAAGTTGTACTTTTCCTCGGGCTCCTCAAAAAGCTTAGCATCTGCTGAACCAAGTGAAGAGTCTGGGAAACCAGTTTTTCATTTTGAGTCTTCCAAAGAGATTCAAGTTCAACATGATAACAAAGCAACAGCAACTCTGGAGACTGAAACTGAGTTTTCAAAAGATGCTCGTGCCATCCGTGAAAGAGCTCTTAAGCAAGCAGTGGAGAGCCTGAAGGGAAAAGGCACAAGTTCTGAAGATGGAAAATTATATAAGGGAATGAACAGTTACAAAGACCACAAGGCTGGCTTTCGTAGGGAGCAAACAATTGCTAGTGAAAAAGCTGGCGGAGCACATGGTCCTCTCAGGGCTTCAGCTCATATAAGAGTTTCAGCAAGATTTGATTATCAGCCTGACATATGTAAGGATTACAAGGAGACTGGTTACTGTGGGTATGGGGATGCATGCAAGTTTATGCATGATCGAGGGGATTACAAGTCTGGGTGGCAGATGGAGAAGGAATGGGAAGAAGCTGAGAAAGCAAGAAAGATGAGATTGGCTGCAGGCGAGGATGCGGATCCGGATGAGGAGGGTGCTAATTTGACTGATGAAGAAGATGATGATGCATTACCATTTGCATGTTTCATTTGTAGACAGCCTTTTGTTGATCCTGTTGTAACCAAGTGCAAGCACTTCTTCTGTGAGCATTGTGCATTGAAGGTATAGCCTTACAGTTGTTGCAAATAAGTTTCAATTGGTAACAGTTTGAAGCTATTTAGTGTTTTGATTATGTGACTCTATTTATAATTAAGATTTTATTTACTCATTCTAGTTTGTTTATATTTGGTTTCAGTTGTTATAAAATATATGGTTGATTAGATTATTCATCTCTGAAAGATTTGTAGATTTATCAGTCATAATTAATACTATGTGGTATTCTTTTATTTTTGTGTTTTGGGCATAAGCACAAGGATGTGTTGGTTTATGCTTGTGACGTGTCTACTGTAGTAATGCTTCATTTATTTCTATTTAATCATGTCTAACTTTCTGTTCTTTTTATTGACAGCATCATGCTAAGAATAAGAAGTGTTTTGTCTGCAACCAGCCAACGCTTGGCATTTTTAATGTTGCTCATGAGATACGCAGGAAGATGGCTGAGGGTAAATAATCTCACTCGATAGGATCCATGGATCTTTGCTTAGTAGAAGTTATCTTTTTTTTTTTCCCCATTTTTTTTCCGTCTTTAAGAGTAACGCTGTGTAATGTGTTGATAACAGAAAGAGGTTTGCGTAGTGGGGTTAGGTCTGATTTATAGTGTTGTATTTCTTTTACTAATAAATCCCGGAATGTCTGATTGTGAAAGACATTTATCTGTTTGTATTAAATAGCACGTTAGTAGTACATGATGTGGTTCTTTTTGCAGTGTAACTCACTTTGATACTTGACTAGTTTTGAATAGAACGACCTTCAATATCACAGTTCTTATTGTAGCACTTTTTGGTCTTCATTGTAGATTTGGCAAGACTTCAATCAAATATGTTGTCTTCGCAGTAGATATGTTAAGATAATCTGGTGAAAAGATTGAATAGATGTTTTTAATTTTAATACTTACCATTCTCGATGAGAATAACAAGAGATTGCTTCGTGGAATCTACATTACAGAAAAAGCTTATGAAGTCATTCACATTTATTGTGGTTTGTTTACCTGCCTCAGGTTAGAATATTTCGTTGCTTCGGTGCAATTTAGGATTGGATCGTTGCACCATGATAAATCGCCGCTTTGTCGGCAACTTATTTAGAATTGTGCCTCTATTACATATAATCACGTATGTATTTTTATTCCTGATAATTGAAATAGATTATACTGTTTTCACGAAAAGATTATCTTAGTCTTAGGTGAAGGTATTTTTTTGCCTTGAGTTTTTATTCACTGTACAGACTACATTACGCTAGGCTAGCAGATGGTTCGGATGGTTTCCATGCCATTAAGTGTTCTCTTGCTCGTAGGTGTCATGCAGGAAAAATCAGTAGAAAGTTTTTATTTTATTTTCTATTGGAATTATTTACATTTTATGCACAATGTGAATCAAATATGGAGTGATGGATACAAGACACTAGTTAGATGTTTAGAAATGTACTTAAAAACAAAATGATGTACATCGCTAACTAATTAATTTCATGATTTAATTTTATCAAGATCTGTAGGAACCTCGCAAGAAAGGCTTTTTAGACCCCCGTCACTATCTCCTTTGTCATCAAGTTGTATTTCTCCAAGTTCTGCTCATGGCTCCACGAGTGTGGAGATGGTGAAGTCAGCAGTGGCCACAATTCGTTAATCCTTTGCTTCCTTACTCTGCGAACAAGAATCTTTGAATGTTGTCTTAAGATTTCATTGACAGCTTTGAGGTAGTTGCTCGAGTCGTGGTCTCTTAGGATTGTGCCTTCTGAACCATATGCTGTTGGATCACTAAGTGTTTCAATGGGATGTGGTTGATTGAGGAAGCTTCTAAGAACACTTGGAGAGTATCCACATCTTGTATAGTCCAGGGCATAGAAGGCACTTCCCGAGGGGAGTAAAGGATGCGGAGGAGATGTCTTCTCATCGGGTTGGAGAATGAATATTTTACCCAATGGTGAGTACAATAGCTTCTGAAAAAATCCATAGAAAGTAAATGGTCAAAAAAATCTGACAGTAGTCCTTCATAATATATATTCAGTAAGTTCATTATGAGTTTATGATTTTTGTCCCACAAGCCCAAATTTCAAGTTTCGACCCCGGGCCATGCATGCAGAAAACAATATGAACCTGCCAGCCGAATTATGCATGAAACTAAATTTCTCACGAGTGTTATGGAAGAACCGATAGAACGATGATGCTTACGTTTTTCATTAAACAAGGATGTGACCTAAATGTGCTGTTTAAGCGCTTAAGGACTACAGCTACATGGTCAGGGTAATTGCAGGAGAAAGCCCTGGGAACAATATCTCTATGCATCATCACACAGTGGATGTTGCTCTCATCCAGGCCTAGCTCATCGATTAATTTTCGGCCTCCACAGAATACAAATGGTGAGCCAAAAGTCACTACTGGTAATAGAGTTGAGGGACTGACAACATTCCTAGTCAATAGCATCAAATGAACCAAAAGAGATAGACTACCCCCAAGGGAGTGCCCTGTGAATCGAAGCTTTGCACGATCCCCATGTCTTTTCAAATGGTCCATTATTTCCGGCATGAATTGCTCATATATTCCTTTTGCAGCTTCATAAATTCCCCTGTGAACAAGAACATCCGTGCCCTGTAAGAGAATAGATTATGAGTGCTTTGGTGGTTTTCTTACATCTGAAAATAGTAATTCAGAGCGAATGAATGTGTCTCCATAAAATAAGAATTATTCTTACCTCAAATTTGGTGGGCTCAAAGAAGAGGTTTGCTTGCCAAGATGCCAGGGAGTCTGACCCCTGCAACATGAAACAAATTGCAAATCAAATTTCAACAATATGCAGCCTCATGGTATAGCTCAGGACAATGAAAAGTAATTAAGGAATTACCTGAATTACAAAGCATCTAGTATAATTGCTGGAATCATCACAAACAAACCATTCACAAGGTGAGGAATGAAGCGACTGGAGGTCCTCAGCTGCTTCCTGCTTTTCCCTCTCTCCTGCTGCAACCACAGCAGTCATTGTTGACGCCGCCACATAAGCTGCAACCTCTGATTTATAATCCCGTGAAGTTCCTTCTGCCTCCTCTCGTGGTGAGTCTCCTCTTCTGTTAGAATCCTCATTGTCACTCTGCTGCTGGGACTTAGCAGCAAGGGACAAGAGGTCCTTAGCTCGCAATTGGACATAAGAGGCAGCTGAGGCAGCAATATCATAAGCAAGCCTGATTTGATCCTTCTGTTCATTATCTTTTCCTTTCTCTAAGCCATCTTGAGAGTCTACCGAGTCATATATAGGAACGCGAGTGGAGTCCTGATCAAGTTTGGCTTTTAACTTGGCCACTTCAGCTTTCTTCTCTAAAGAAGATGTTATGAATTGAAGGCTGTAGTATCTCCTTAAGTCCTTAGCCTGCAAATTGATTGGCAAGAGTTATTTGTTTGTGTTTCTCTTTTGATTCATACATGGAAAAGGGAAAAAGAAAAACATACATGAAATCTCATTACTAAATATGAAGATCTTGAGAAGGAAGTTGATGCTTCACCTTGATTTGTGGTATTACATAAGCCATGTTGCCCAGGAAGGCTAGCTGAGAGTATAGTTTGGTATCAGACCATGGCACTTGAACCAGAAATTTCGAGAATGAGTCACGATCATATGTCACTTCTTGCTCATCTTCTTCTTCATAACCCACCACACAAACATTGTCATCATCACAATCACATTCATCATACATGTTGCATGTCATATCCGGATCCATGCTTTCTTTTGGTAGTCTGTTTCTCCAATGTTTCTTAATTTCCATAAGCCTCTGTACCCAGTTGGCTCTATTTACTCTCTCTTCTTCACTGCTTTCCACCGTGTTTTCTTTAATATCTACACCCTTCTCCCCCATATCCATGTCCTTGCTTGTTTCTGGGGAAAATAAGAAGGAACGTAGAGAATTTGGAAAAATGGAACTCGGAAATTGAAACGGAGAAATTCCCATTGATCGGTTGTTCTTAAGTTCTGGTTGCACTGATGTGGCTTGTATGCGATTGATGGAGCAACATAGATGATTGTCAGAATAAGACCGCCGGATAATAATAGAATGTGTGCATAGGTCTTTGCTGGAGTGCGAGCGGCGAAGACCATTCAGCTCTTTTGTTATGTCCACAGTTGCAGATGTAGCTGGAGAGGTAGGCATGCCAGCTGCAGCATAGGCCATGGCTTCTGATTTTTATGCAAGTCAGCAAGATCCTTCGGCTCTACTTGGTTTCTGTAAATTACAAATCATCAGACCTCAAAAGCTTGATATGATGAGATTTGCTTCTTGAAACTAGCCTGACATACGGATATGGATTTTATAAGAAAACTTACAAGAACTATGTTTCTTGTTATCAACGAGAACCTTCTTAAAGATGCTAAAACTTATAGACATCTCATAGTTAAATTAGTTTTCCCACCCATCAATGAAATTAACTCCTATATCAAGGTATAGACAAAAACGTCGTTAACTTGTGTGTGTTACTACCAAAGCCAAGACATAGTTAAGTTCGAGACAGTGTTTTTATTGCAAAACTCTGACGATTTAAACCATTGTGTCGGATATTGACTTGGACTATAAGAACATTGAGCCAAAAGGAAAAGACATGCCACGCTCGTTCAATTCTATAATTCTGAATAATGGCATGCACTAGCTAGCTATTTGTCGTATGTATACATGGAGATAGTATATCAGAAAAAGTCACAGTAAACAATGATAAAGAAAAGGGCAAAACAAATCTGGTTTTTTTTTTTTTTGGTGAATACAAATCTGATTTTTGGTTTGAAAACAAAACATCCTTCATTAATTTAGTTAGTAAAGGTTACATCTGAGATTGTAAGCTGGTTTTCTTGGAATTGTCACATATCATTTAAGAGATCAAGCTTTCGACCGACATGGTAGGAAGGAAACTTTAAAGAAAAAGACTTCCTCCAAGTTACCTAACCCTACAACAACAACAACAACAACAACAAAAAAACTCTATAAAGTAAGTACCTCGGAATTTTAACCCTAATATTTCTAACATATTCTTTCGTATTTTGCAAGAAAAAAAAGAGGCTAAGCGCTAGAGAGACAGTGTAGAGCACCAAGCCACCAATCATTGCTAATTTACTTATTATTTTCACACCAACTTAATATTTGGACAAGCATTAATGATCCTTGCACATGCGTATAAATTCAGGTAAAGAATAAGGCAAGTTTGTATGGTTGTTAGTGCCTGAGTATACCGAACTAAATAGATTCAGGTGTAACCACGTCTTAGATCTTACATGCTTAGTTGCGAAGCGAATATTTCAAAAATCAATTCCGAGTAAATAATTTAATATGAAAAGATTATATAAATATAAAAACAAACATATTTTACAAATTGTTATTTGTTTAAAGAAAAAAGGGAAATTGCAAAATGAAAAGATAGTTTTACGAACAATTTTTACTAGGAAAATTGACTGAAAAAGAAAAACTGTACAATGACTAAAAATTGAACAAGCAAATTGAGGAATCGAAACCAGTGTGTTGATATACATAAGCAAGATGACAAGAGTAAAATGCACCCAATCAAAACCCCAATAAAATTTTAAAAAACAAATATAAAAAATTATTTCAATCTAAAATCTTGAGCGGTGAGAATTTTTTAAATGATTTATATCCCCAGTGCAATAGTTCTTTAGGGCTTGAAGTGTGTATACACAAATCTAATGCTTATTTAATTCTACTAAAAAATAATCATAGTAAAGATTAAAGTCTATAATTTTATGGTCAAAGAAGCTCCCATGTAAAGAAATAATTCAACTAAAATTTTAAGGTTTTAAGATAAGATGATTCTTTATAACAAAAGAGAAACAGAGGGAGAGAAAGACGAAAATAATTTATAAGATTTTAGATTGAAATAATTCTTTACAAAATAAAGTAAACGAAGAACATACTTTATAAAATGATAACTTGAACTTTGAAATAACAACCTTCAATCGTTTAAACTTTCTTCCAAAAAAAGGTTCATAAAATAAGAAAGCTGAATAGATAAAAGGAGCAAAAAGTGTGTGTACTGTGGAGGTAATATACCTGATCTGCAAACTTTAGCAACCTGATTTCAATGTTTTGACACTTTTTTGCATGGATAACAAATTCAATGAGATGAACCAAAATACACACACAGAAGGAGAGGAGCATAAAAAAATAAAGAAAATGGAAATGTATGTAGATACCGTGAGAGGTAGGCAAGCAGTAGTAAATGTAGACAGACAGGCACTATTCTGAAGAAGCTGAAGAGGAAGGTCCAACAATGGTGGCTATAGCAGCGAGCTTGACAAGACATGTACTGCTTCCGACAATGGTGTGAAAAATGGAGGAATCTTGCATTATTTTTTATATTAATCAGCAGAGTCTCTTGCTTCTCTCTTTTTTTATAGTGCAACAATTGGTTCCCTGAGATTCAGATTCAACACAATGAATAAAATAATCTAATTTCTCTGTGTGTCTCTGTCTCTGATTCCTCTCTCTGTGATATTTGTAGAGCTATAGCTATAAATATAGAAAAAACAGGGACGGAATTGAGAAGTGAAAGTACAAACTACAAAGAAACGACCATGGGAGAATGTGCTCATGTGGGGTTCCCAAACTTTAAACAAGAGGGTCACTTACATGGACGAAAATACCCACCCTCTCGTTTTTTTGATATGTTTTCTCAAGGATTTTTAGAAACTAAACAAATATATTAAAAACATTATATAAAGTCTTATTATTAACTTTTGAAATTTAATTAAAATTTTCATTTTATTATATAAAGTCTCAAAATCGATTGTGGGGTTAAAAATTAATCACCAATAACGCTAACAATCCCAAAAGTGGAGAAATATTTTCAAAAAACTTGTTCATATTAAAATAAATTAAAGTGTATCACAGATTGATTAATTAAGGGAGGTAAATGAAATTTTAAAATAAAATAATAGAAAGAGCAACATAAGCTTTCTTAAAAGAAGAGAGAGTAATTTACCTTAATAATTATAATAATGTCATTTCATTTTCATTATGTGCCCTATTTTTAAGATGCTGTGATGTAAATAGTAAAAAACAACAAAATTGTATACTATGTTTGGTTTTTTTCTTTTTCTTTCAATGGATGTATTTCTATTAGTAATTTAAAAATATTACCTTATTTTTTATTTTGTTTTATGTTTTTAAACTTTTATGGAAGAAATGACAAAAACAATAAAATTTTTGAATTACATAATTTTTTTACAAAAAATTTAAAGTTAAAAACAAACTAAAATATGTGACACTTTCATAATCATTAATAAAAGAATAAACTAAACAACTTTTTATCATTTTTGGTAAAATCTTAAAAATAAGAAATAGTTTACAAATAAAATACATTTCTATAATTATTAAAACAACATATAAAACAGATCATGCTATGAAAAGCTCAAAGTAGATATGCACATTCTTCAGTAAATTTCACGATAGTTTTAGATAAGTTAAAAAAAGCTCAAAAAATAACACTACACGTTTGCTCAAAAATTATAAAAGGGGGTAATTTCCAAGTGACTTTCTCTCAAGAGTACTTTTCTCAAAGCATGTAAATACGCGCAAAACAAATAAGAAATTGACTTCTCAAAGTTTGTGGATAAATATCAATTCAATTTTCCAAGTGGGTCTACGCAAGACATTTAATGTATCAAATTTTAGGAGATTGGGCAGGGACATTTTCGTCATATCGGAGGACTCAGGGTCCACAATATTTTCTGTTCATCACCACCTCGTCGCACGTGCACAAACCACCCAATAATTAATTAATGGGTTAATAATTATAACGTTTGCATTATTTGTTGGTGCGACAGCCAAATGTGCGGTTGCATGAAGCAGGGGACGCCACTGGCCGCCACATTTCTGCACCACACCGGTGGCGGCGGCCGTCACTTTCCGATTCGAGCCAATTCTCGCCACGTGTCACTCAGGTAATGCCTTCCCCCCCCCTGTTGCACCGATACATTGAACCGATAGTATTTAGGTTTGACACGTGTCACACTGTCAGGAGTTCTCGGACGATCCGATTGTGAACGTGGACCGGTTCGTAGCCTTTCTACATAGAGCCAACTGAACAGCATAATTTGTTAACTTCTGTTTCTCCTTTTCCTTTGGAGGTTGGGCCTTTTTTAATAATCTAGAACAACATCATCGACCACCTTTTAATGAGCGCTATTCATAAATACGAATAGTGCCTTTATTGAGGCCCATTTTCTAGTCCATTATTTCGGTCTGGCCAAGTTTTGAATTTGACAAAAAGAAAGGGCTCGGGCCTTAATACCCAAAATTATGGTTATTGAGGACATGGGCCTATGTTGCTACAAATGCTTATCGCCCATTTTTTGATTTTATAAAAAGAGATAAAATATATGATTTTTTTTTTTCCATGCTTACTCTATCTATTCATTTCCATTATTGTTATATTAAAATTTCAACTAATTTTTACTTTTTTTCTCTCTCTCTTCTTAAAAATTTTAATCTACCTATGTTGGGGATGAGTACACAGAGACACAATAACCTATCCCTTATGAGAAATTAACCCATGTTCATTAAATAAACCAAGGTTTTTTCAATCATGCAAAGTAAATGTATCGAGTGGATAGGGGTTTGTTTTTGTTAATCAGAGATTTTGAATTCCAGTAATAAAGAAAATGCTATTTGAAGAGTCTCCCCCAATGATCCTAATTAAACCACTTTAAATAAATAAATAAATAAAGCTTAGACATTGTAACTTAAATCACATTTGGCATAAAAAGAAATGAGCACCATGTAAACAGAGAATTAATTATGTAGCATTTTTATAAAGCTCAGACCCTTGTTAGTACAAATCACATTAAAATATAGGTTTAGAAAAAAAAAATTCTACCACACTCACACAAAAGTGGGTGGATCCCATTGTAAAGAGAAGATAGAGAAAAGATTAGTGGGAACCGCTAACTTTTATGTAAGTATGACAAAAAAAAAAAAAAATTCTGCAGCGAAATCAAAAAAAAAATTCTCTTAAAATATATATCATTTCAAATTATCTTCATATTTATAACCATACATTTATTCTCATTATAAAGAATTACATGATCTAGAACATCATATGCACATTAATATAGGTGTTGAACTATTTGGGATTATATCGGCTAACCATAATGTTGCTATTGAAAATCTTTTGAGGCTGATTTGAAATTGCTCCTCTTTAGGCCTTTAATGGAATAAAGCGAAGGGTATACCTACAAGATACTCGGATGCTCAAGTCAAATTTGTGCAAATAAGTTTAGGAGAAGATCTAGCTTAGGGAATCCATAGTTCCCAACTAGTGGATGAGGCGGCAAAGTCTTCTTATTGATTATAGGTGTAGATGGCTTGAAATATAGTTGCAGGTAATTTTTTTGCAGCTATTGTTGATTGAGAATATTTTTGAATGTGTTTTCTTCACGGTGAAATATTTATATATGGGAATGAAATCTTTTGTGTGCAATGCTTAATATATCATTACAGAACATGTGTTAAACAAGATTAACCTTGAATAACCCACGAGATAAGGATTATATCTAACAAAGCAAGGAATAGTATAAATTAATAAGCATATTGCTAAACGCATCATAAACAAAATGTTACTATCTTAAGATTCTTAACACATATCAAATTTTAAAGGGCGATTATACTTACAATTATTTTAACCGTACTACTCTTACTATCTAATTGGTTATCGTTGGATCAATTTGAAATCAATGGTAGTTAATTTTTCTCATTTTTCAATCGTTGACTTCAAATTGATGCAACAATAAACAATTAAATAATAAGAGTAGTACGACTAAAATAATAATAAGTATAACCTTTCATCTTTTATATTTTGTCATCGTCAAAACTTATCTTGATCTTTTAAGGCCAACATTATCAAAAGCTCAAATAGCTAAGTTTTGTGAGTATCATTACTTTGGCTAAAGCAATCTCTACAAGGTTATTAGGAAACAAAGCTGCTTATGTGAGTTAGGAAAAGTTGATGCCTTCTTCAAACGGCAAACTATGCCCTCCTCCATGAAGCATATCCCACCTAGTGGAAATCGGAAACCATTGGTGAAAGATTCTAGAAACCAGAGACAAATTAATGCCACCTTTTTGTAATTTACAATTCGAAGAAGTCTCTTCAACGAATCAAAACAAAAAAGGGTCAGGGGGAGGGAGGGTTCTGGATGATGTTGCTTGAATAATTCACCCTTTTAAGTTGTTAGGTTGTCTTTGATCCAAAAAAAAAAAAAAAGGTCCAACGGCAATGAGAGAAAACAACAAAACCCACAGCACGCTAGGATTGTCCGGAAGAATAATTATCCTTAATATGGACCCAAAAGAGTCCAAAAGAAGAGCCAAATTTCCTATACCCTATCTTGAGATTGATCATATAATTGACTGCAGATTTGCAAAATGATCCTATCCAAAACAGACACTTTTGGACATATTCTTACATTGATGTGACCATGCTTGCTGTTCCGTGTGTAATACGTTGGTTAATTTTGTTCAGGTAAACATAACACTGAAAGTGGTCCAACAATTTGTTGCAATCAGGATAAGTATTTGATTTCTTACCATATACATTTTTTTTTTGTAACAGGTGCTATTCAGCTCTTTGGAGAAAATTATTGGTCTGTTTACCTCTTTCTCCGCCTCATCTTTTTCCTTTAATAGGTGTATGACAAAAAGTAGCATTTATTAAATTGCATCATAAATTGAGCTTTATTTGCATAGTATAAACCTTTGATGTTTATCCAAAAGATTTGTTGGAAACTTGACGTATTTGAAATTTTCCATACCCTCACGAATGACTTTGGTTCCTTCTTGAAGTCGTTATACTAAAATAAGATTTGATATCTAAAGGTTTGGCCACATTTTTAACTGGGACCAGGATCTATTTCAATTCAAAAATAAACTGTAGCTCGCACAAGTGAAGATCTAACTGATTTGCAAATCAATAATTAATCTCTACAGTGGGAAGTTGTAGTTGTGGAAAGGTACGTAATTCGTTTATGGGCTAATATATGACTAAGTAATTTGTCTACTGTGGCAGTTGTTTCCTTTTGAGGATGTAAGTACATATGGTCTGAAGTCTAAATGGAGAATACGTCCACAATCCATGAAACTTGAATAACTTTATCTTTCGTGAAAGAAAGCAATGGGGAAAAAAATACTTGTCCTAATGAAGGGATGTGTTTTATTAGTCTCTCCATTTAGTTCAAGTTTCCGTAAACAATTTTGAATGAAATCTAAAATCTAAAATAGTAAATAAGTATTAAAACGAGACATGCTAACTACTCTTTCATTACTCACCTAACCTTTGATCAAACTTATTGTGACGTTGTATGAGTTGGAAGAAGGTGGAACAATGGAGATTAAGCTTCATGTTAAGTGCTTTAGAAAATTAGATGTTACTCACTTGGTAGTTTATTTGTTTGAGGAAAAGAATGAATTTATATAAATAAGAAAATAATCATGAATTCAGAGAAAATAATTGAAATAAAAATATATCCAAACATTTGACTTGAATTTAACTTGAATTCCATAAAATATTCAAATTCAAATTAAAAGCAAAACATTTTATTTTGTAATATCACATTGTGTTATAATACTTTTTAGGGTTTTATAATTCTCATTTAATATGAGAATTGAAATTTTTTTACACACCCTTCGATTTCGGTGCTGACATGAGTCTTACATATAATTTTTTCTAACATATGGGTCCCACATGCTTTTTGTCTCTACAACATAAGATTTCAATTCTCATTTAACATGAGAATTATAAAATCCTACTTTTTATATATGAAACGAAGACTCATTTGGCCAACGTGGCCCTCGTCGCAAAATTCATAATTTGTTTAAGGGGTTTATTTATCTCATGATTATCTCATGCAACAGAGACAAAATAATGGGGTCCATCATTTTTAAAAAATAAAAATAAAAATTGTGGACCTTATCTCATGCAATATAAGATAATTATTTTCCTTTGTTTAATTACTTTTAACCTGATTGAATTACATTTCAGAGTAAAGTTAAATGAATCATATCAAATAAAGTATTTTTATAGGAGAAGCGAAATTTCCTTTATGCCAAGTTCGATCTCAAACCACCATCCATTATAAAAAGAGTAAAAACGATGCAAATTCTTGATTGTCCATATATTTGTCGAGTTCGTATTTTGGACCCACTATTTATACCTTACTTTAGTGACCCCCCTTAAAATATTGCGTGAATGGTATAAACTTTATCACTTTGACATTATGGAACAAGGGGGTAAAAAAGGCTTCTTAGGTCCTAGGAAATAGGATTGGATTTGGAGCAATGAACATGGCTCAAACTGGTTGCAAGTATCATACTCCACTTACTTCAACAAAGACAATACTGTCTTGAAACTCGGCCGCAGAGAATTCCAATTGCTGTAAAAAATGTATGGTGCTCAATGAATTAATTAGAAGAGGTTGGTCTTTGTTCTTAAGAAGAAATAAAGTACCAATTAGAAGTAACGAAGCTGAGGAAGTGGAAAGAAAAAAGGTTTTAATTCAATTTTTATATATTATTTTTGAGAGAAATTTAAATATCTTTAACCTTGAATTACTCCATATTTGAATTAGTCTCATAATCAACTCAAAGAATATCGAAGAAAGTAACTCATCTCAAAAAATAATTAAAATTGAATTAATTTAAAAAAATAAAATAAAAGTAATAAGGCAGCTCTTACAGTACGAGACACTTGGCGAGCATCTCAAGAATAGAGGGAAGGTTGGAATTGTAAATAAATATAGAAAGAGGAAGATGGTATATATACATTTCCAAACCTTCACTGTAGCGGGTGATAAGATCTTTAGTTACTCTGGCTCTAGATTTGGAATCAGATATAAACAGGTTTCTAGTAGTAAATTTGATATAGTTAGAATAAAGCTCTTTTTTGAGTCCCTCAATAAAAAAAATATGGATTCTATTTTTGTTTTTTATAAAAAAAAATTAATTTTTTTTCCCTTTATAATTTTAATTTTTGAAAATGTGGTGCCTCAAAAATTTAATAAAAATCTAATTTAGTCACTAAAAAATGACTAATATGAGTATTTTCTCTTAAGAGACAAAAATGGAGATTGTATTTTTTTATTAGAGATTCAAAAAGAGCTTTACTCTAAGATTTATAATTTGGTATCTAATTACTAAAGAGTTCACTTTTTCTGCAGTTACTGCAGATAAGTTATCGGCAGTAAGCCCAATACGACATCGTATTCGGACAGAAATCATGGTATTTTTGTAATTTTAATTTATTTCAGAGTTATTATAGTCTTTATAATTATAATTTTTTAATCTTTCAATTCCAAAACGACGTCGTTTTAGAAGTAAATACAAATTTTGAAAATAAATACAAATAATTTATCTGTATTAACATGAGAAATATTTTTCTGAATTACTAATATCACATATTTACAACAAAATTGTCATAAATATGTTCTGTCATTTTTTGGGGTGAAAATATGTTCTGTCCTTTGTCACCGACTCACCCGACCGAGTGGATGAATAGAAAGCAAACGGGTCCATAAAAAAACACACAATTTTGGAATGTGGTCGTGGATTCTCGATATTAAATAAATAAATGAATGGATTTAAATATTGATTGAGTGGATAAATTAATATTCATTTGTGCTTACCTTGTCCCGTTACATTCCACATTCAATGATGTTTTTTCATCATTATGTATTTGAATTAATTAAATTTAAGTGTGAAAATATTTTTAATCAATTATTTTTAATTGAAACTTAAGAAAACGATTTGTTTAATTAAACCATTTTTTCAAACGGACTATTTATCGGAACGTAACATTTCATGGAGGGGTTTCCGTCATTTTGGAACAAAATAATAGAAGAACCTTTAAGAATATCAACACAGTTCTTTTTTGATATCAAGTAGAACGAAAATGAACACTATTTACGGATGAGCATCATTTCATATGGAATTCAGCATATAATAACAACTAGCACCGTCTCGGAATAAAGTGTGTTTACCGATTGAATTTGATTGATTTTGAAAGAAAAAGTTAACTAAATTAATATAATCGGTTTTAATATCATTTAGTTGTATTTAAATTGTATTTTAATTGTAAATCTAATTTAATACGATACTATTTACATTAGTTTTCATTTGACTGATCTTTTAATTTTTGCTTAGAATATTTTAATGAATAAACTCATCAAAATATAAAAAAACATAATTTTATCAATATTATATAAAAATTACAAAATGCGCTAAATACAAGTTTAAGTAAATGCACCAAACTTGAGGGTACCAAAAAAAAAAAAAAAAATGCACCAAACTTGTAAATGAGGGTGTGGATTTTCAAGGATTAGGACAAGATATGGTGCAGCCATGGCCATGGAGTTGAAATTGGGGAAGATTGGGAGTGGTAAGTAGGGGTGAAATAGGGTTGGTTTGGGCCGAACTTTGTCTCAAAAAGTTTAAATTTATGCTAAATTTTTTTAATTTGACCTGGCATAGTGGCATGATAGTATAGTTGTAATACCCCATATTTTCTTTTAATAAAATAATAATAATAGTATAATAATAATAAATATTTTTGGATAATGATGATATTTAGTATTTTTGTAATTAATAATATTGGTATTTAATATTTTTAATTAATGAGTTAATAATAGTTAAAATAATAAGAGGTAAGATAATAATAGTAATATTATTTTATTTATGTGATAATATATAATTATATACATATATATATATATATATATATATATATATATATTAGATGATAAATTATGATTAATTGATTTATTAATTGATATGTGATTTATGTATTTATGTTTGATTAGTAATGATTGATTAGTAAATTGTTTAGATATGATGAGTCAACAAACATAAACTGTTTAGATATGATGAGTCAACAAACATAAATTGTTTAGATATGATGAGTCAACAAACATATATTGTTTAGATATGATGAGTCAGCATTGAGTCAGTAATGTATAAGCCCTAAACTTCAACTATAAATAGAGACCTAGCCTAACCAAACCAATTCACTCTCTTCTGCTACTCTCTCTCTCTTCTCACTCCAAAAAGTTTATTTTAATTATTTTCAATCTTTATATTTTTTTTTTATCAACCGGTTCTCTGCCCCAAATTACTCTTTTCTTCTAGAAGTTAGCGCGGAGACCAGGTAATCCTAATATCTAGGTGGTTGTAGATTTGTTGTGTATAAAATTTTATTGGGTGTCCTATTATTCAGGTAGTTATATGTTTGATATATGTAATCTCAATCCTTAGGAAATTTTAGGATGTTTTCATATATTATATGTAACCCTTAAGGTATTTAAATTAAATTATTTTAACCTCTAGAAATTAATTGGATTAATTATTAGATTTTGGCTTTACTATAATAGATGTGAATATTTGAATTATGATATGACGATTGGATTTGGATTTTACTCTTTGAATTCTGATTTCGAAAATTATGATATAATGATTGGATTTGAGTTTTACTCTGTTATATGTTGAATATGAAAATTATGATATTCTTGGATAATGGATTTGAAAATTATAATGGATTTGGAAATTATGTTATTATTGAAAGATTGACTTTGGAAATTATAATCTTGATTAAATTGATGTGGAAATCATGAAAACTATTTGACAATTATGAGAATTGTGACAAGATTGAATTGATTGTATGTGACTGAATAAATTAATAGTGGGAGGATAGCTTTGGGATGGTACCTCCCAAGGTGATGAACACAACTTTTGAGCTTTATGCCTCCGATGTGAAACTGATGTGAAAAAGATTATATACGTTCTTCCCAAAGTGGTATCTGGTAACAGTGGTTTTTTTCCGGTGTACTAGTAGCAACTTTGGGAAGAGGTGTGCACACTAGGAAGATGTGAATTGATTATGGCCAATGTGATTTGTTTGTGACTGGCAGGGTTTCACGGGTCACAGGGTAGACTGGCAGGGTTTCCCGGGTCTACCATGGTTCTCTTCCCACTAAATATAATGAACTTAAACATTATCAATAATGAAATTTGTTATTTGATTTGATTATGAAGAATGTCATTGAGTTGTGAATATTATCATATTATGATTAATGTTGTGCTAAATATGTTAGTTGATAATTACCAAATACATTAAATGAACTTAATAAAGATAAATATTATATAATGGAATTTTGATTATTATATTGATATTTGATTTGATTAATGTGGAATTGATTTGAACACTATTTGATATTTGATTTAATTTGTTATTAATTACATTAATTGTATTTTGATTGGGATTACCAGCTTTGCTGACTTTTGTGTTTGTTTAACTGCAATGATCCTTCACGGGGGAGCAGATTTTCAGTGAAGCATGTTGCAAAGGATGAGACTAGCTGTGGGTAGTGAGGATCACGACTCGGATATTTCTAGCTGTCATAAATATTATGTATAAAAAAAAAAACTGTAGTCTTAGATTTTTATTTGAATGTAATAGAGTTAGCCTTGCACTTGTCCCTGTACAAGTGCGGCGGTAACACTTCCCAAATTTGATTATTTTGAACTTCCGCTGTTATTTATAAAATTATTGAATTTATTTATGCTATTATAAATTGTTAGAATTTGGGGTGTTACAATAGTACTAGTCTGACTGTGCCTATTTATACAACAACAAATAGTCTGACCTAATCCATTAGTCTGTTAATTCTTAACTTCCAAGCAGAACATGAATCAATTTAACAAAATACTCAAATTTTATTATTAAAACAAAAATCACAATTTCAAAGTTCAAACAAAATCATTATTCACAACAACAACTTATCACAATATGCATTTAAATCACTTTCAAAAGCAAGATACCCAAACTAAATAACATATATTTCAGCAGATCTAACAAATCAATTGATACTATATAAATTAAAATAACTGCATGAATCTAACAAATGCATCATGATGCTTGTAGTAGCCAAAAACTTCTCATCATTTTTTCTCCCTTGCAAGTACAACTCCGAGGTTACATAAGTTAACAAACAATTTGTAATTGTGGAAAACAAAAAACAATATTAAAGAATAGAAAGAAAGAAAAAGATTAAAATCAAAAAACATTTTTATACCTTTTGTTTTTTCTTCAAGCCATACTTATTACGTAGCCAATGTCTACCATATATTAAAACTTGGATGGTATTTTCAGCCAAGTTAGAATGATAGACATCAATAACTCTTCTTCCAACACTAAATGTTGAGTCTGCTAATACTATAAAGATTGGTACAGATCTTACGACACTTCCAAAAGTAGTATTTCATGGGGGATTGAACCTAGGTCCTTCCACCACCTACTCAGCTCACATGCACCGACTGAACTATTATAATTTGGTATTACTATGAATAATATTATGTTATTTAAATTAAAATAAATAATATAATATAGGCTGACCCGTAGACTTATAGACCCGATATATTAAAAAAAAGCCTATGGCCTACTTCATAAATAGGCTTTTTTAAAAGTTCGATCTTGTTCTATTTAATTATATGTGATAGGCCGAGTCTGACCTGATATAGACTAAGTCGTAGGTTCCTGTAGGCCGACTCGGCCCAGTTTCACCCCTACTTGTAGGCGAAACTAGTGAATAGTTGAGGAGGAAACATTTATAAAGAGTCCACAGGAGATTTTGGTTTCACTCGACTTACTTATTAACATGACTTACTAATAAAAAATGGGTAAAATGTGTCTCATTTTAAAGGATGTAAAGTTGTGTCATTTTAAGTGAGAGAAAGAGATAGATAAAGGAGGAGAGAGTGGATAAAAAAATAAAAGTGTGAGTCCCACCTCTTTGTGAGAGTGAAAGTATATAAATTGTGTCATTTAAAAGGACAAACACTTTTCACATACAAAATATACACACAAAAAATGATCATAATAAAACTAATCACTATTTACATTTCATTAATCTATTTTTATATTTTATTTACACTATAATATTTTCATATTATAAACATAAAAACATTGAAATTCCTTGCAAAAGTATAAAAACGTGGCGGGTAGCAATACCTTGAGATAGAGAGACTTTGATCGTACTATTACATTTACCAAATTTTTTTTACTAGAACGCTGTTAGGGCAAAATTTTTGCCAAAATGTCTCGGTAACAAACTCGTTGTCAATTTCAAAAGTCACAAGGCACGAAACCTTAGGCTATCAAACTCGTTGCAACTGATGTTGGTAATCGACAATCGCACAACACACATAAATCGAAAATGAAAAGAGAAAGGGAGAGAGAAATGATACGGTGATTTATCCTAGTTCACCCAATGTAGGTTATGTCCAGCTTGTCTATACTATATTCACCTCACCGCCACTCGTTACAAGTCACTCGGTTTACAAAGGAATATAAATAGGATTTAGGAAAACCATAACAACATCTATTCATGGGCTCAAGTCCAAACTACTAAGAAAAAAGAAAATTACAATAAGTCATTGGCCCACAACAGTATCAAGTCTGAGCAAGACCCGAGTTGACTTTCTGCTGACCCCACCAACAAGAGCCCTAATTAGTATGCGAAATATGAGTGATACCCAACAACTGACAGCAAGTTTAATGGTCAAACGAGTCAAATTGTTGTCAAGCAGTCTAAAACTCGTTGACAGTGCCAGCAAGTTTAAGGGTCTAGATTCACACAGAAATGACACATGGCACAAAATTTGAGAAATTTTATCATAAAACTTCTGAAAGTCATAACTTTTGAGATCTATGCACTTACCGATTCCCGGAGGGGATTTGGTCAAAAAAATTTCCTTAAAAATACACCCTTGTGCTCGTTTGCCACATTTTATCTTTGTTAGTGATGTTATTTAATTTTTATTCTTATTTTTACTTTCCAACACTAATAAATAGTCCTTTGTAAATTTGTGAGCGTGTAGATCTCGAAAAGTTACGTGGAATTAAAAAAAATCTGATTCGGATACTGAAGACAAAAGTTACGACTTTCCGAAGTTTACGGTAAAACTATAAAAAAGTTGTGTCACATGTCATCACCGTGTAGTTCTATATAGTCGTTGCCATTGACAACGAGTCCCATATTGGCTGCCATGTGTCTCTGCTTCTAAGCTTCTCTGACTGACTTGACAACCTGGCCTTAAGAATTTTGCCACGTGACAAATCAAATCCGCTGCCACAAATAGCCGGTTTGCCGTCGTGGTATTTTGACAATATTTTAAATGCTACAAGAGTACTTAGTGCATCTTTTACCAAATATGAAAAAGTAATATAATTACACTATTCATGTCTTTATTGTTATTTTCTTTTATATCTCTTTTTTTCTTTTTCTTTTTGAAAAGGGAGTAAGTATTCCAGTAGCGTAGAAAGTGTGCTCATGAACGTGGTCAATGTCCCTAGGCAGCAGATAGGCTGCCACATAATCTTGTTGAGGGAATTTTCTTTAGTATTATAAGAGTACCGAACTTGGTATTTCCTTTTATTAAAAGACGATTTTTTTTTTATATTTTTTCTATTTTTGTAAATATTTTTTTAACCCATATGTTCTTTTTATAATTTCTTTTAAGTTCCATTTTTTTTAATATGAATATACCTACATCTATTGCACAATTTTTTTTTTCTCCTTGTTGAGGATGCATCAGAATATCTGAACAGCGTGAGAAGAAGAATTGGTACGTTTCAGTCACTTTTTTCAGGGAAGATGCTGCGGATATCCCTTCAGGAAATATGTATTTGGTTGGATGATGACAATTATGAAAATGAAAAACTAGAAGTTCATAAATGGGATATATTTTAGTGTTCCGGGCTTCCCGTCATATAAGGATCACCCAAAGCCAAAGGGTCGTTGATGACCCTGTGCTCCAATGCCGGAATATACTTGTCGTGGAAAGACCAAGCAGGGTTGTGGATCAGTGTACTATGAAAACAGAAATAGTGTTTAGGGTTCATAAATTCTAATGTGTTATTTGTCACTCTCATTAATTGCGGTCGACGAAATTGAACCATTTATTAATTAGCAAACCTCTTGTAATTTTAAAATTCCAGAATGAATCCAATTTTTTTTTTTTTTAACAAACCTCTTTAAAAAAAAAAAATTAAGTTTAAGGGAAAAACAACGACTTTCTTACCACTATAACCCTTAATTAATAATTAATTATCAAATTGACCTTCATTTTAAACTATTTCGAAAATTTAATCTCCTAAAAAATATAACACCAATCTGCCCTCTACTCATGTTTGACTATTGACCACCAAGTCTACCCGTGTATCACCCTTCCTATCCAGGTATTTTTTAAAAATTTTTACCTATCCGAATATAGACGAAGATACTCGAATATATTTTTTGAATCTGAAAAAATGCTTGAATTATCTCTCCGGATACAAAGATCCTACTCGGGTAAGTAGCTGAGTCCCAATCCCAGCAATAAGCCCTATGGCTTCGAGCCAAGCACTGCACCATGAAGAAAATGGTCCCTATTTGGGACCGGCTAAATGGGCAGCCCAAAAGTATAGAGAACCAGTTGTCTGTTATATTAATTGGAAGTACTAGTTAGTTCTGTAAACTACTAAATTCATTTACTCATTTCTGCAGCAGGAATAGAGTATTTTTAGTATGTAAAGTTTCCTAAATGACCATAAGAAATTAATGCCTCCTAGGTAAATGGTGGCAGGTACTTTTGCTTCTTTATATATACCTATAACTGCCACAGGATGGCCTAAGCTTGCTTATTCTATGATTAAGAGGAGAGAATAGAAGTGGGAGATATTTGATTAAACCCAAATAAACTTACTATAGTTCATCTCTATCAGAAAATATTATGAAACGTACTTCACAATATGTTCAACAATTTTAATGTTCTTTTGGTGTATTAAGAGTAACTCACTCGGGGGAATAATGCCTCCTTACCAGTGTGGTGTATCTCAAACAATTTTCAGGTTTATGCTCTGTCAAGAGATAAGGGAGTTCCTTTTTCATTCATATGGAGGAAACTGCACCCAAAACACAAGGTTCCCTCAAATGCAGTTTGGCTCTGTGCATTGAATGACCAATCTGCCTGGTGGCATTTCTGTGAATTTGTTACACATGTTCTGTATTCCTTTTGCCAACTGTGTACCCAATTTCTTGGAATACATTCAATTATGCACCAGTTGCTTTGGGGGTGAGTTTGTGTCTAATAATGCTTTGGTGGCTGTTGGATGCAAGAAAAATGGTTCATTTACTCGAGTAGCACTCTTCCTACCGTGTAAATAATTTTTGTTTTTTCCTATATTCAAGCAATATACCAGGGTATCCCTCTCCTTACCCGAGTAGATAAAAAATTTCAAAAAATATCTGGGTAGGCTTGGTGGTCAAACGGTCAAACAGGAACAGATTGATATTATATTTTTTTGAAAGATCAAATTTTCGAAATAGTTTAAAATGAAGGTCAATTTGATATTTAATTATTAAAAAAAGACTACAGTGGTCAAAAATTCGAAAAACAACTCTCAATTATTTTTTTCTACAATGACTTTTTTATTTTCCGTGCAGTATATTTTTTTTTTAAATAGATATAGACTACACACAATATATATTTATAGTATGAAATACTTATTTCTTATTATATGAAAAAATCAAAATCCTAAATTTAATTATTTGAATTATTTTAAACAGTTCAGTAATTTATTTTGGGGTGCAATCTGATTCAATTCACAATTCGCTTAGGTAATATTTTCTTTCCTTACCCCTCCCAACTCCCAACTCATGGTTTGACTCTATTTAAAACAAGTCCCCTTAACTGGAAAAAAAAAAAAAAAAAAAAACCACCTTCAACTAACTGCTCCCGCTTTCCTTATATTTAAAATAAGGGAAAATATTTTTTTCCTTTTAAAGAAATTTTTTTTATCCTATTAGTGACTCATAACATAAATAAGTCTCACCTTGAATTTTTTTTTTCTTCACTATTTTTTAGGCTCCACTTATACTATGAATCTTTAGTAAGAGAAAAAAAAATTCCTTTAAAAGAAGAAACTATTTTCTCTTAAAATAAATCCAAATTCATTCTTAAAAATATTTTATAGCTTGTACCGATAAAGATTGATAAGTGGCAACCATTAGTGGGGTAACTTATTGATACACACATTATATGTATGGAACATGAATTTTTGACATCTGTATCAAATTAAAATGTTTAACATCATTATCAAATAAAAAATATATTTTAACCTATTATTTTCGTCAATCAAATAATTACAATTTATTCAGAATTAATAATTAATTAATAAATTTTACCAATAAATTATAAGCGTTAGATTCACAAAATCGAATATTAAAATTAGGTATCACACTTTTTAGTTTGATATCGGTACCATATGATTCTGCTCTTATATATATATATATATTGTTTTAAAGTGATGTGTGCATAAAGTAAAGTGTGAAATTATAATTTTTTTATTTAAATTAAATAAAATACTTGTAGACATATAAAAAATTACAATTATTGAATATTTTTTTATAGTGCAAAAATTATATAATTTTTTTTTATATTTGTATACATGACTATCTCACATGTATTAAAATAATATATTTTAACATATATTATTTCACTTTAAGTAAAACAAGAAATAAAATTGGTGTAATGAAATTTAAAAAAAAAATTAAAATATATTAATTGGTGTAATGAAATTAAAAGTTGAGTTTAATTTATATAGATTCTCTCACATCGAAATTTATTAATTCTGTAACACATTATTGTATCACTATTTAGTAAATAAAATAAAAATAAATAATAATATATTAAAACATCCGTGCATATTCATTATATTCTTAATAGTTTAGCAATTAAGACAAAAACAAATTTTCGATTAACTCTACAAATTTCATTACTGATTGATTCAAAAATTAAAATATCAGTGTCCTACACTAGTTAATTATGCCTTTCTGGGTACCAAAAATAAAAAATAAAAAAGGCAAGTTATATTTATAAATTTTTTTATTTATAAATTCTTACAAACTACCTCATATTCTCTCAAAAAAATTCTAGCAGAACAAGTTATATCAGATCACGAGTTGGAGCCACTAAAGAATTAAATAAGAAAAGAAAAGAAAAGGCCAATAATGGGGGCAAAAAGAAGACCGGGAATGGAGCCACAAGAAGCGCAACAAGCCAACAACAACATGTTCTATATATATAGACATAATAAAAATAAAAGGTTGTGGGTGTTGGGTTCAACTTCATGTGTTTTTGATACTATACAATATTAATATTATACCACCGCCTCTCTCTGTTTATCTGTAAGGAAACCACCAAATCTTATCACCTTGTGTGGTTGTCACTGCCACATACATCTCTCGTAGTTGTAACTTGTAAGCAGAGAAGAGAGATGAACGGTGTTATTGATTTAGACATGGAAAGTGAGTACGTAAGGAGGCATCACAGACATGAACCCAGGGACAACCAGTGCACTTCCGTCCTCGTCAAGCACATAAGAGCCCCTGTCCCCCTCGTAAGTCGTAACTTTCACTTTCTAGATCTCTTCTCATTCAACCTTATGCTTTTTTTTTTTTTTTTTTTTTCACAATCCAATTCACTCTGTTAATTTCATCCATTCATTCATCAGGTGTGGTCGCTGGTTAGAAGATTTGATGAGCCCCAGAAATATAAACCCTTTGTTAGCAGGTGCATCGTTCAAGGGGATCTTGGTATTGGTAGCGTTAGACAAGTTAATGTTAAATCTGGCCTTCCTGCTACAACCAGCACTGAGAGGTTGGAACAACTTGATGATGTCCAACACATTCTTCGTATCAAGATACTCGGTGGTGATCATAGGCTCAAGGTCTACTAGCTATTTCTATTACGTTCTCGTTCATTCTTTAATAATCAATTGATACACGCAACTAATTGTTTGTTTTGTGTTATGTGGAATTGATTGGCAGAACTATTCTTCCATAATCACCGTGCATCCAGAGGTCATTGAGGGAAGACCTGGAACAATGGTGATTGAATCGTTTGTGGTGGATGTGCCTGATGGGAACACCAGGGATGAAACTTGTTACTTTGTGCAGGCTTTGATAAGGTGCAACCTAACCTCCTTGGCTAATGTTTCTGAGAGGATGGCCGTGCAGGGTCGATCTGATTTCATCAACCATTAGCTATGTTAAGGGGAGGATGAAGTTTGGTTGATATACACAATTTATGATCCCTGTTCGGGTTTGGATATTGGTTGATGTGTTCCTTTCATTCTCTGAATTTTTGGAGACCTTTCCCCTATCCACCGTTCTGCATTTGTAGCTGTGCGTTCCTCTTTAGAACATATAATTTTCTCTTCTTCAGTTTTTGTAAGATGAGATTCTAGGCGTCATGAGCACTTTGGATGGGGGATGCGAAAGTTGTCTTCCTGGGTTT
Source organism: Gastrolobium bilobum (assembly GCF_033153095.1). Taxonomy (NCBI): domain Eukaryota; kingdom Viridiplantae; phylum Streptophyta; class Magnoliopsida; order Fabales; family Fabaceae; genus Gastrolobium; species Gastrolobium bilobum. Next base: position 88,501 of record NW_026896106.1, read on the forward strand.
TGTGTATGGTGGTGTGTTACTACGGTTTTTTTTTTTGAAAATATTATTGTTGGAAAAAGACAATTTCTGCAGCCTTTCCCGTTTCATTTTAGTAGCAAGATGCTGGCAGGAGAGGCCCCCAATAGTGGATACTGCCTTGACGTTTTTGTGTAAGTAGTGTGGTTTTTTGTTAGTTATGTATTTTATATTTTCCTTGCTTAGGGTTTATGTTTAGAACACTCAATTAAATTGACTATGTGACTGGTCCCTGGGATATGTGATGCACCTTATTTTTAGGAACTTCGAAGATATGCTATTTCTACTTTTTACTTCCAAGTGTCGAGGCATTGAGGGTGCTTTCGAACCTAATACTATTTCTTTTCCTCATACCGAAGATAAGGGCAACTCCTAAAAAAACAGGGGTGTTAAATCATTTCATAGGGTGTGTGGGTGTTTTCAGTGTTCCAGATTTAGTGATAGATGATGTCGCTGTTTAGTAACTTAGCACAGCATTTTTCTTCTCCGATAGCTTTTGGAACGCTTAGTGGTGGCGCTGAGCAATACTAGTGGTTATGCTGCTTCGAATAATATCTCTGGTCCAACATTTTTATACCCGGAGATTAGCAGAAAACAAGATTGCAAACTGTGTTGATTTGCCTGCCAATAACCACTAGCTAGCAATCTGATCAGAGCATATGGAACTGAGAAGAAAATGCTGTAGGGTTAACCTGTTTCTTAGTTCTTACTACCAACGATCGTTATTGGAGCGCTTTCATAATATGGTGGAAACGAGCATCATCTCTGAGGAAAATCTCGCGACTACGAGCCAAAGAAATGTATTTTACTGCTGTATGACAGTCATTTCTTAACCACCCTGGTAGGTGCTCCATTTTTTTACTTTCATCGGTCTATATGTTATGGCCAGCTTCTCAGTATGACTGAGCAGAGCCATCTCCTTCTATGTTCTGATAGACGCAATTGATGTCAAGTATATTACACAGCTTTCGTTTTTCGGAAGTTATTTGATATAACTCAAAATATATGTTCCCTTTATCTGCGTGTAGTTTACCATCTATGGAGTGACGAGTGAGTGGTCTGCTCAACTCGTATCCATTCCAGACATGTGGGGGCTGAACAGTCATCGAGTCTTTTAAGGCGCGTGGAATATGTATCATTCATCAACACATAATTAGCAGAATTATATGGGTCCAAATTTGAATTATAGAGTTGGGTTTAACATTTTCTGCTTGCATTTGGCTGAAAAACTGTAGGGCATCCTTGAAGTTCTTGAACAGCCTGATATCCATGAAACCATTAGGAGTTAATCCCGAACTCTTGATCCCATAAATCCCAGCCATAACTTTACTCACTTTGGCTACTGATTGAATAACCTGAAAACAGCCTGATTATGTTTCAGCATCATGAAATAGGCTCTTGAAAGAATACCATGATATCTGTGAATTCCATGCACATATTTTTGTTCTTCGTATAATGAAACACCATTTGAGCTCTTTCTAAGCAATTATTCTTGATATACATATTCCAGAACTAAACCTACGTAAACAATTATGCTGGTGTCTCGAATTCAATAACTTATGCTACGAAGGTCAGACCAAAGACGCGAAAACAAAGCACATTTCCAGATTCATGAGAAAATACATTGAGGCTCTCAGTCCAAAAAGATGAAGATAATAGCTAATTGCATACAAAATTTAATAGAACACGAGAATGTCATCATTCAAATAATACATTTGAGACCGATAGAAGGCATGAAAGGAGACTGATATGAACTTAAATTAACTATTGCGCAAAATGAATGTATGAATTCCTTGCAGCAAAGATGCCTCAGGCTAGGGAAAAAACCAAAACAAGGACCCAGTATCTCTCCAAAATGACACAGGAAAGGAAAGAGAAATATATGATTTGTCTCCGTATCTTCCATTTACGCTAAACTTTCTCAAACACACAGAAATATCGAAAAGGAAAAAGTCGTCTTGTTTCAGATGCTACGAAAGTGGGGAGTGAGATCACTCCAACCAGAGACACCTTAAATCGAGAAGAAAAATGTACAAAATAAGATCATCTTGCACAAACAAACAAATTACTTTATATTTTCAATGTATCCAATATTTGTAATGGAATCAATTGTCAATCTGAAAAATGGGTTAAAGGCTAATAGACTTCACCACTAAACATGCAAATTTTTATAGCATGATGTTCACTATGTATATATTTTAACGATGAGAAATCAATAGAAAGAATTAAAATGCAGCAACGGATATCATTCTGTTGAACCTTTTCATTCATTCCATTTAGTACTCCAAATAAAAGTTTTAAAGATAATACTACTTACTTAAGAAGCATCAATCTATTATACAGTGAGCAGGATGCAGACAGTCATTTACATCCGTTGGACATTCAGATTTGGTTACAGAGCAAATTCAGGAACTGTGGATGCTAAATGAAGAATGCTCATTTTAGTAAGATAACATATATTCTTCCAAGGTAGTGAAGTCAAAACTCATTGCTTAAAGCAACCATTACAAATCAGCCAGTCCAAAATAAAATTTGAAGCCAAATGCTCTCCTGCATGAAAAATTCCAAGCTTCAGAGCTCCTGTGAAGATTACCATCGTTCTCTGGGACGACCATCAGGGAATACAGGATGAAGAACCATTTCGTCATTCTGTCTTGAGTCTTCAACTTGTTTAATTGTCTTTCCTTGTTCAATCTCCAATATTCCAGCATCCTCATCAAAATCTGGTGGTGTATCATCATCATCTTCATCACTCCAGTCGTCCTCATCATCGTCATCCTTGACTTCAAATCCATGGTCATTCATAAAATCATCAACATCTAACCATTTTTCTTCCTCTTCACCGCTTTCATCTTCTCTGCTATCATTATTCTCTTGCATGCCACCAACTCTTCTGCGAGCAGCTCCCTTGGGAAACCGCGGAACATTAACCAGAGAACGAAGCTTTTCCTTTATAAGTAATAAACGGTCCTTCTCTACCAACTGAGAATCTCGATAAGCTTCCCTCAGAAACACAGAATCCCTATCTCCTTTGAGAGAGACATAAAACATATCAGGATGCCTTATCAGCATCCCCCTCACCTGCTGAGAGAATCTGAATTCCTCTCGAAAATGAGTAAGGTGATCAATGAGAGTTCGCTTCTCAAGAGTGAGACTCAAAATCTCATGAACAACTCCACAAGCATGCTTCTCTTTCTCCCTCGTTCCTGACCTTAGCCCTGAGAAATCCGAGTATGGCGATATGTAAGGCAAGTCTCTGAATTGACTTATCCTCCTCATCTCACCCTTAGAAAGATTAAGACCCTTTGGAAGCTTTACTCTTTTGAATTTGGGAGCCCTGTCTATGATTAAATTCTGTTCTTCAAGTTCTCTAATCCGATTTTCCTCTTCAGATAGCTCTGCTGCAGATACAGCAAGCTCAGGATCCCAATGTGTTAACTCAATTGCAGGGCCTCGTTCAGTTGCAACAACCTTGAAGTATTGAGGGTACCTATGACAAACGGTGTCACGAAATTCATGTGGGAGTCCCAAATCATTCCTTAGATGTGCTATTTTTTCCAACAATATCCGCTTTTCGAGTGACATCATCAACAATTTCCTAAGCTTGACAGCAACCAAATCTTCCATTTCATTCCTAACCCTCAATTCCTCAAGATAAAGCCTTTCAGCTTCTGGGGTCATTTTGAATTTAAGAGAGTAAACCCCCTCTTCAATAATCTGAAAAACCGCAGGAAATTTCCTCAACAGAGCAATAAATCGCCTCCTTCTCTCCAGACCCAATTCTCTTCTAAACTTACCAAGCTGCTTAAGCGACATAAGCCGGTCTGGTTGACTCACTAGAATCTTCCTTACCTTGAGAACAAATTTGAGCTTCTTGTCCCTCTGTATCACATTATCAAATGAATGCTCTTTCCTTCTCTTCACCGCTGCTCTAATGGGCCAAAATCGAAATGGGGCATGAGCATCCACATTTCCCTTTGGCCGTGACACAACCAAACTCAAATTCCTCCCCAAAAATTGAGACTTTTGGAGGGAGCAATGAGGTTTGACAGAAAGCTTTGGTTTTTCAAGGAAAGGAAGTTTATTTGAGATGAAGAATGGTAAAGGCGAAGATGAAGAAGAAGAAAGCAACAGTTTAGGCTCCATTTATTAAGGTTCTTCAAATAGACCCAAGAGGATAAAAGTAAAACAGAGCAAAGAAGAGAAGAAACTCACCAATCAGAACTAGTTGTGATGCTAAAGCTCTTGCCTTTGATATAATTTTGGTTTATCTGCAACTGCAATTCTGCAAACCCCAAAACCCTCACACAAGATATATTATTCTTCGCAAGTGTTGTTCGCATTTAAGGGGATAAGGCCTTCCACTACGACGTCGTGTCCAGAGTTCCTTTTGGTCCTCGACAAATAACAAATATCATGGCTCCATTTTAATTTATTATATAAAAAAATTAATTTGTGTTCATTCTAAAATTTAAAATAAATTCAGTAAATTAAAATCGTCGTCTTTCTAAAATTCAAAAAAATCCATCGGATTAGTTCTTCAGAACCTCAAAAAAAATACTTACATTAATCTATTTTGAATTTCGGAATATCACAAATTAACTTTAAAACCAGTAATATTTGAAAATTTATTTTATTTTTTTTAGGAGATTACTTATCTCATTTAGTATGAAAGAAATTTTCTCATGTTAAGAGATAAATAAAGTAGGTTCCATTAATTTTTAGAAAATAAAAGAGACACATTTTTTTCAAGAAAAAATGACACTAAAGATCCATCTTATGTAACATAAGAGTATAACTTTTTTTTTTTTTTTTAACAGAAGACCTAGTGAATGTCAACATGGAACACAGAGCAGCTTGTACACGTGGCATGAGGCAACACGTGTACTCACGCCAGTGCCATCAAATATCTCGGGGAGCATTACGCTGTCGTTTTAGCTACTGGGAACCCTAGTGATCGCTCCGTGGACATGGCGAAGAAGCGAGATCACCGACCCGGCTCGAGTTCCGGTCGCCGGGAAAACCGAGTCCAATCATCTTCTGGTCGAAATGAACCGGCTGACTCAGCTTCGGTTCGCAGAAAACTCGTTCCCTTCTTCGTCGTGTCGTCCGTCATTGCCGTCGTGGCATACTGGTTGAGACAATCTTCTCCTCCGCAATATAAGGAATCGTATGTGTATCAAAGAGGCCTTGTCACAGCCGATGCCAATTACCAAGATGTACTCACTGTAAGTACTGCCAAAACGATTCTACTGTTTGGTTGCGATGTGGAATTTTCTGTGTTTTATTTGATTTGTGTGTGTGTGTGTGTGTGTGTGTAAGTTTATAGTACCGTAGAGAGTATAAGTTTTGATTGTAGTATCTAATGTTGTAAGTTTATAATGAATCAGGAGAATTCAAGAGTATCAGAAAATACCTCTCAGCGCCATTATACTTATCCTGTGCTTGGCTACATTACTCCCTGGTATGCATTTTTTTTTAAATGTATATTGATATTAACATTTTCTTAGATGAATCACGAATATGCTGCTTGACATGCAATATTTGTGCATAATAATAGTATGTGTTATTTTTGTACTAGTGGCAACTGCAATGCAGGTGTACTCAGATTTGAAATTTTATTTTAACACATGATTGCATAATAATTTACTCCTAATTTTAAATTTGAGCATCAACTGACTCAAAAATCTTAATTTGCAAACAAAATAATTTTTAATAAGTTCTTTAAGTAGAGAGTTAGTGAGGTAAATGAAGGGAGTCGAGACTTGAGAGAGAGTTGAATAGTTTTGGTTGCGGTGGTAAGTTAATGATTTTTAATTTTTTTAATTTTAATTTAAGTGAGAGATCATTAGGAGTATTAGCTTTATACATTAGCATAGATGATCCGGACATGTTTTCCTATGATATAGTTCATTAGTCTGTGTGATTCTTAAGATCGTAACTCTTTATTTGATTTTAGCTGGTTGAAACAAAGAAGTATGGTATGTAATAGTTACACCCTACCCTTAACACTTTTTAAATCTTGTTGAAATATTTCTTGTCACAATTTGAAAATTATGGCTTTGATTCTTACAGTATCATGATTTTTCTTCCTTTCTCTTGGTTCTTTTTTTTTCCCGGATACAAAGTACAAACCGCTTCATTTCATCTACTATCTGTTCTGGGTGCTAACTTGTAACATCTTCAGAGTTGTATTGCTTTATGTTTATAATGAAAATTCAATTTTCTTATCTATCGGGGTGAGATCTATTCCTTTATGTGTTATTATTCCTGTTAAAGACATTTTTGTGTTTACAATTTATATACATCTTCAAAGATGTTAATTATTGCAGGAACTCTCGGGGTTATGAAATGGCAAAAAGGTTCAACTCAAAGTTTACCCATTTATCACCCGTCTGGTATGATTTAAAGAGGTATGTACCTCCGTCCTAAGTGACTTAATGAAGAAATAGAGTACAATGGATCCTCTCATGTTAAAATTTCAAGTGACATTGTCAAGTGAATTTTTTTTGTCTTTTGCTCTGTTCATAAATGTTAAATAGGTGGAACTCTGGTTACCAAAAAAAAAAAAAGGTGGAACTCTATCAAAATTTGTAAATGTTAATGAAGAGAGAGATAGATACAAATTTTCATGACAAGTTCACGTGAAATTTTAACATGAGCGGATCTATTCCTGAAATAAAGGGGTGGGGTTGTTAAGAACTATCCCATTCCTAACCCTCCATGTGCCTGTTCGTCAGAGCTTTCAAATGTATTTTGCAAGCATCCAAAATTTTCTATTAGCTTTAGATTGTGATTCCTGAAGTTTTCCTTGTTATGTAGCCTTCTTTTTCATGACACATTATGATCTGGGATGCCTCTCTTTGAGAAATAGGATATCCAGGGTTGATTTGAACTAACATCACAGCCTTAAGGGTCATCAAAATACTTTTTGTCCTCATGTATGTTTATAATTTATGCACCGCACTGAATTTCTAGTGAATACTCAATCATAAATCGTAGGGGTTGTTATTTATTAGTTTTTATTATAGTGCTTTATGGTTTTGCTTCATCAGTTGTTATTACCAGTCAACAGACTAGCTTAGTTCTAGAGGGGAGACATAATGCTGACAAAGGATGGATCTCAGAGCTTAAAAAGACAGGAGAAGCTTTGGTACAATGAATAAGTTATCTACTTTTAAACTTATTTTCATCTCATCAATGACAAGTTAAATGCTGCTTTTATCCAAAAAGTTTTTTGTGCATATCTTATTTTCATTTCGAAAGCTATATACTTGATGACATTCTTAATTTTGGATTTGTAAACTAGAAAAATAGAGCTAAATTGGGAAGTTCTGTATGGGCTTTCTAATGGGAGTGACACTGGGTTGCTTTCAGGTTGTTGCCTATTTTACCCCTCATACCAATTACCAAGTAGAAGCCTCCAGACCAGTCTGTTTTGGGCCTTGGACTGGCTACAAATGTTACCTTCCAATTTCCCAATGGCTAATCTTATTTTGTGATATCATTAACTTGTGGGACCTACACTTGATTAATTGTCCTGGTATTATTGTTGTTCTTTTCTTTGTATCTGGCCTTATTGATCCATCCATTTTTTTTTCCATTGCATGTAGATCTTGCCTAGAGTTGTTCTGGAAGCATCACCAGCAGAGCTGCTGAGAACGAAGAAACAAAGGAGCAAAGCTATTGACCTTATAGTAACAGAGTGCAAGTAAGCCTCTGGTTATTTTTCTCGGTACATCTTTTAGGCAATGGCACTGTGGGAACAGATTTATTTCCTTTATGCTAGAAAGACATTTAGTTTTTGCTTATATAAGCTTCTCTTGGTCACTAATTTAGCTATTCAGTATTTGATTATCATCTGCTGCAGTAATGAATGATTGGATTTGTCTCTCGGTGCCTGCTGCAAATGACATACTACAATGTGCACATCATCATCTAATTCTTGAAGAGGGGAAATTATTCATGTGAAAATCACTTAAAGGGAATTCTTGATAAAAAACATTTCTAGTTTAGGAACAAGTCAACTAACCACTCGATTGGTTAATGATGTTCAACAAGTGGTTATTATGTAACCATTGAGTGATTAGTTGTTCTTTAACCAGAAATAGTTCTCCCATAATTCCTTTTTTGTATTTTTCCCATTATTTAATTTATCTGAACATGGTTTATGTTATATTAATGCTTCCTTTACCCAGCCAAAGGCCTTGGGGTAGAGAAGTTCTTCCGCTATACCAAGCCCATTACCTACATACTGCATGGATATCAGAAGTTATTTATGGAAGCAAATTTTTGGATCTTCATGAAGCAATTTTTTTCTTGATGCATTCTCTCTGTTGTGCTATGATTTGCTTTTCATGTGAATATTCTTCTTTTGTAGGGAAATGGGATATGATGGTATTGTCTTAGAATCTTGGTCAAGGTGGGCAGCTTACGGCATTTTGCTTGATCTAAGCATGCGGAATTTGGTGAGCATCTGTTCCTTTTAGTCTTTTCAGATACCTTTTATACCGCAAAGCTATAATAACAAACTCTGCCTGGAATGCATGTACTAATCTGTTAAGTCTTCTTCCAAGCTCTTATTTTTTAGTGTTTACTTGGTCGGGGCAGTCATTGAATGGTTATATCACGATTGCTGATACTTTATATGTAGTGATTTCTGAGTGATGTCCTATGTAGCATTGATATTGACACGTGACACTATACGATACGACACGACACCCCGACACGTTAATTCTAAAAAATATTAGATTTCGACACGTTAGGACACGTTTTGATATTAAATAATATTTTTAATTTATGTAGTGTATATTATATTTAATATTTAATAATTTAACAAAAAAATGAAACTAAACTTATAATATTCATCAATTTTGCAAAGGAACATAAGATATCCCAAATATTTATATTAAACTCAATAAAATGATAATCGAAATTCAACGAATCTAATAGTTGAAACTAAAAATTCAACGCAACGCAATCTTTGAACTTTTTTTTGAATTTCTATAACATGTGTTAGAGTGTCGGGAAGTGTCGGACACGACACGTCAGAGTTTTTGAAGTCTCGGTGCTTCATAGGTGATGTCTGAGGTTCCCTTCCAATGTGGAATATAGACCAAATAACTATGTTCTCTGCAATTTGACATGCACCGTTACAATTTTTCCACCTTCATCTATAAGATAGTTGTCTTATTATGTGATAATTCCATGTAAACATTGCCACAGGAAAAAAAGAAAATTGTAAATTCATTCATCATTTTTCCTGTAAGACAAAGTATTTGTGCACTATAGTAGTTGATGTGGTGCTTTCTTCTTTTGCAAGCGCAGGCACTGCAGTTTGTAAAACAGCTTGGAGATGCACTGCATTCTATAAGCTCAGCGAAAAATAGTGGGCAACAGCTGCAGTTGGTGTATGTTATAGGTCCACCATCTTCTGAGAAGCTGCAAGAGCATGACTTTGGTCCAAAAGATCTTGAGACTTTAAGTGAATCCGTGGATGGATTCTCATTAATGACATATGACTTCTCTAATCCTCATAACCCTGGTCCTAATGCACCTTTGAAATGGATTCAAATTATTCTGGAGCTGCTTCTTGGTACCTCTGGCAATAGAGCCCAAAGTCTTGCCCCCAAGATACTTCTTGGGATCAACTTCTATGGAAACGACTTCTCTCTTTCAAAGGGTAATTCCTTCTTTTGTTATCTTACTTTAATTTCACAATGGCATCATGTATATATATTGGTACTAGACCCTGCATGGGCTAAGGAAGGCCCCAATACTAGAGTGGTGTCTAAGGAACTCCTACTGAAGGTCCTAGGAAGGGAGAAGGGGAACGGGAAAGGGATGTTTCATTGGAGCGTTCCAGCTAGCCGACAATTATAATATTTCTAACTTTATTGCTTGAGTGGAACATGAGCACCTTGTTGAGCAATTTTGATATTTTGAGATCATCTTTGAAGACTCTTTCTTTCCTTCTTGGTTTTGCTGGCGTATTGCCATGTAAAAGCATTTTTATTTTACATATTGAAATTTGAAAGTGCAGATTCAGGTGGCGGAGCTATTATTGGAAGGGATTACCTGGCACTTTTGGAGAAGCACAGGCCAGAACTACAGTGGGATAAGAATAGTGGGGAGCATTTTTTCTTTTACACTGATGACAAGGAGATCAGGCATGCGGTCTTCTATCCATCTTTAAAGTCAATTTCTTTGCGGTTAGAGGAAGCCCGTTCATGGGGATGTGGCATCTCGATCTGGGAAATTGGTCAAGGTTTGGATTATTTTTTTGACCTTCTATGAAAGTCAGTGTGTGTACTGCTTTTATACCCCCATGTTCATGTTTATTCATACCTTTACTCATCCTGTATTCAGTATAATTTAATGGACTTGGTTAACATGGGATTCTTTTTTGTTATGGTCTAGCTTAAGCAATGCTCAGTTAGTACAGTTACAACTTACAGTGATATGATGTCAGAACAAAAGGGGTAGGTGCTGTAGGGAGGTGGATAGAACGAAATGCAATTCCATGTCCTAAAGGAAAGAATTATCCAATCAACTTTGCTCATGACAATTATATTATTTGAGTTTGAACGTTAACAGACGATTTTGTAATTCCGCTATAAATCTTTGTTAAAACATGATGCCCTACTTTTAAAATGGGAAAAGCTTGTCTAGTGTCGGGTAATCTTTTTAAAAATTATCTAGTCATGTAGTCAAAAGATTCTTTTGGAGTGAAATTAATCTCATTCCCCACATTGGTCTCGGACTTCATTTGTAATTTAAAAAAAAAAAGGAATTTTTTTTGTATTAGCGGTGAAAAATGGATATTTAATCAACAAAAACATCATTAAAAAAAAGGGTATTTGGATAATTATCAAATATGCAAAATTTTACAAGTCATTTATATATATATATATATATATATATATATATATATATATATATATATATATAAGAAAAAAAGTGATGCTATGTAAATTCAAACGAAATTGTGAGTAAATCTACAAGCTTATGCATGTAATCCTTTAAATATTTATGAATAAAATATTATAAAATCAAATTTTTTTTTAGAAAATTAACAAGAATGACGGCTCACAGTACAAAATTAGTAAGAATGAGCAATTATTCTGAATGGCCAGTCGACCATTTCAAATGGTCATTGCTATTACGTTACTACTCACTGATTTTTCAATAAAAAAAGAATAAAGATTAGAGAGTAAATCGATGTAGAAAACTTGTGCGCTCGAGCATCCTATAGCTCATCCTAAAACGACCATTTGTTAGGTACACTGTACTAGTTTAGAAATTGGCTATATTCCCAATTTTTTTTTTTAGTTGTCAACTATTTGGAATTGTACTGGACTCTTCCAAGTATTACTTTTTTTTTTTTTTTTGGTATAATTCCAAGTATTACTTCATTACATACATTGTACTTCCGAGCATTGTTTGTAGACTGGGCTAGACAGTTTAAAGGGTGTAATTACGAATGAAACTTAATCAGTTATAGTTATTATCATAATTGAAATGATGATTATATCATTTTATATTTGTCAAAATCAATGAAAACTCAATCAAAGAAATGGAGTACGCTTGAACCATTTGCAGTGTCGAACTTTACGTGCTTACAAGTTCTATTTACCAACTATTTAGTATTGTACTACGCTCTCCCATGTCGTACTTGGTTGCATACATCATAGTAGTTTGTCAACATTTCTCAGACGTTTCTAGGCCACACAATAGTAGACGAGGAAGACAATGGCTAATTGCTTTACTACCTCCACTCAAAGGACACCCACTGAATCGTACCAACACAGTCTTAGCCTTTTCTTCACTCTCCACAGTCCACATGGATACAAAACCAGCATCAACACTTTGATTCTCATGGTACTTCACACACTTCTACCTCTTCCACTGATTAACTGAGTGCCACAGAGAGTCAGTGTGATATAGAATTATGCAATGGAGACCCTCAATGCAGCTGGCTTGACCCCATTATCAGTGCTTTCTGATAGAAGAATAGAACCCCGAAAATTCCTATCACTGCCTACAAATTCCACAAGCAAAGTCTCCAATTTTTCTAGTCTTGGCAACAAGAAACCAGCTCTGCTAGAGTGTTTATCAAAAGGTTTACGTGGGGGTCTATTTCTTGCAGCTTCAGTTGTCAATAATGGACTTTCTAGAGCTCTAACGTATGAGGAGGCATTGGGGCAATCTGTGAGTGCTCCTAGTTCTGGGGACTTCGATGCAAATGTGTTTATAGATAGTGTTATCAGTTTTGGAACAGAGAACCCAGCTATTATAGCCGGAGGAGTAGCTATTTTGGCTGTGCCACTGGTTTTGTCTCAGTTTCTGAAGAAGCCTAAGCCATGGGGAGTTGAGTCAGCCAAAAATGCATATGCAAAACTGGGTTCTGATAAGAATGCTCAGTTGCTTGATATAAGAGCACCTGTAGAATTTAGGCAAGTGGGTACCCCTGATGTTGGAGGTTTGAGGAAGAAGCCAGTGTCAATCACTTACAAGGGTGATGATAAGCCAAGGTTCCTGCAGAGACTTTCTTTGAAGTTCAAGGAACCAGAGAATACCACATTGTTCATTCTGGACAAGTGAGTAGAGTTCATGGCGATTTTATTTGTTGTTTTTCTTTGTTTGTCATTAAGATCCATACCATATGGCGTTCACTCATTTCATTTTGGCTATTAATGGTGAAATAAAAAAAAAAGTTTTCAAGAATGCTTATTGACATTGAAAGGCTAATATGACACTTAGCATGCATTCAAATTACCAACGCCCTTGATAAATTAAGGGCTGGATATAAGTCTTTCCACTAGGAAAATTAGAAGAAGAAAAAAGAAAGAAAGATGAACTTCAACGAAAATTTTGTGTGCTCTTCTTAATAAAATAAAAATAACATTTATCTCTATGGAAAAAAAAAAGTTATAGAATCTGTGTTGAATGTGACCTTTCATGTTACAGAGTCACCTCTCTGAGAATATTAACATTACAACCCCAGCCTCCAACTGTAGTCTACATCGGCATTTTAGGAACTTAAGTTAATTATTTTGTTGTTTCTTCTTTTACTTCACAAAAAAAGTACTTGAAGTTGAAGCTGATTGAGTAAACTTGTGATGGAAGCCAGATTTGATAAGAACTCCGAACTGGTTGCAGAGTTGGTCACCATTAATGGATTTAAGGCTGCTTATGCAATTAAGGATGGTGCAGAAGGACCACGAGGATGGATGGTATTTATTGTCCCTTGATTTTTTTCGTTTCATGTTTATAATATTTTAATTTAAAATATTAATTTTATCTGTTTACCTATTTTCTGACCCGGACTGGAATTCTGCAGAATAGTGGGCTTCCCTGGACACCACCAAGGAAAGCATTGAGTTTGGATTTTGGCAATTTGACAGATGCTATCTCTGGCACAATAGGAGTATGTATCTCAGATTTATCTAATAATAATTGTAATTTTGAGTGCTGATGCACACGCATAACATTACTATTAGTTTTCAGATTAATACGGCATATGCTTTCTGTTAACTTAGACCACAGTAGACACACTTAAATTGTTTAATAGAGAAACTAAAAGTTAGCTTATTCAAATTGAGAATGTAAGCTAGCAAGAAAGGGAACAGACTAAAGAGAAACTATAATGGACTTGACAATATATGATGCTGTCTTAGATGGTACTCTTTACATTATATAAACCAAGAACTCCATTATGTACATATTATCTAAATTCTTATGCATAATGCTCACAGATGTATAAATGTTATACTATATTCTTCTGAATTCTGGATAACGAAGTATTTGTTTCCTCAATGTGAATATGGGTTGTAGCCTCCTGGTTGGGTTATTGAACTTTATTAACATATAAAAATATTACTTGGCTTATTGGATAATGGGACAAAGATATCCTATGGAAATCTTTCTGATTCCTGTTCTCTGATTATGTAATTGAAATTTTTGAAAAAAATTAATTAATTTACGAGATATTTTTTGGGTATGTAAAAGCAAAATGCATTTTCTTTAAAATGATAGCTATTGTTCATGTTCTTAATTTTTAACATTTCTGTGAATTTCTAATTAATGGATGTGTCTTATAGGAGACCTCTGATGGCTTGGCTATTACTCTTGGGATTGCTGCGGCTATTGGACTCGGTGTATTAGCTATTTCTGAGGTTGATCCGATGAGTTATTTACTTGTTATTTTTCTTTCTTTTTCATCAAGCAAAAATACATTATGACCTGACTACACTGATAAAAAATTACTTTTTGATGGTGTTAATCTGTTAGATAGAAACAATTCTCCAACTTTTAGGATCAGTTGCACTTATTCAGTTTGCAGGCCAGAAGCTTCTATTTGCTGAGGTGAGTATGTTTTCTTCCACATGGATGCATTTTGAGTATGTTTTCTTCCACATGGATGCATTTCCATTCACATTATTTAATTATCATTGATCTCATTTAATAATAAATCTTTTCTGCTGGCCACCATGTTGGCTTTATGTCTCTGCGTCACCCTTAGGATTCGTTGTGCATTAACATTCTGGCCCATGGCCCCTGTAATGGATGCAGCCCCTTAACCTATATACTGTTAAGAAAAACTTAAAGAGGCAGTAAAATTGCACCCCTTGTACTGTTGCATATTTGTGCATTGATTTTTTAAGTCCTCATACTGTTGGGTTTACTGAGAAAAGTAAATATCAGATATCTGTAACTATGCAAGAGAGAGAGAGAGAGAGAGAGAGAAGGAGAACAATGCATGTTTAATATTGTAAAACCATTCAGTCTCCCTCTATGGTTGAGAAGAAGAATGTTTAGGGTCGTGGTAGTCCAGCAATTTCAACCTGTTGCCAGTCACAATATGATCCAATGCACAAGGTTGCTAAATAAAATTGTGTGATCGGCATAATCTAGATTTTTGGTCATGAAAAAGAGAGATCTGTTTGGATATTCAGGTGGTCCAACGGATGTTTGACAATAGTTAATCCTCATTATTGACTGTTGTGAACACATGGTATTTCCATAGATGGTGTATTTTTTCTGTACTCTCATGTTCCATGTTTTTATTAAGTGCATATATTATTATATCAATGATAGTTAAGCAGTAAAACTCATGCATTTGTACTTTATGGCTTTTATTGATGATTGAGGGTGGTCATTGCATCATGATTAAGACAGTTCCATTAGTTATTTGTTTTTCTTTCCTTTTTTTTTTTAACGTTGTGGTAGGACCGAAAGCAAACACTACAGCAAGTTGATGAGTTCTTGAACACCAAGGTTGCCCCTAAAGATCTTGTCGATGAAATAAAGGTATTTATGATGTGATCATTCTGGCATATGTATTGAATCAACAACGTAATTTAGCTATTTCATAATAATTGCCTAAAGTGGTACTCCTTTTTCTCCCCTTCATATTCTGCTGTTCTTGCATGGCTGGGAACATTAGCAAATTGGAAAGGCTCTTCTACCAAGCTCCACAAATAATAAGGCTCTTCCCGCCCCAATAGATAAAAGCCCAGAGCCTGCTACAGCAGATTGGACTGTACAGAAAGCAGAAGCTACTCCTGATTCCATCTCCAAGTTCAAAGTAGATGCTGTAACAGGACCTGCTCCTGAAATAAATTCGGTACCAAACACTGAAGTTATGGCAGAATCACTTCCGGGGTTATTAAAACCACTTTCACCATACCCATACGTAATGTCTCAACTTCCTTGCTCCATAAAATTTTCATTTCCTGAGCTGATTAGATATGTTTATGTTGGTCAATTTTCTTTGCACTTATCTTTCCATATATTTTTTTGTTCCATCCTAATTATGACTACATAAAATTGAATCTTGTTATTCGATCACATGACATTAATTGTATTTTAATTGTCAAATACCAACTTACTTTGTTAATTACACATAACCCTCTTACCGAGGACCCTCTGCCCCAAGAAAAGGTTTGAATAATTAAGAAATTAGGGGATTTTTTCATTGATAAGTGATTTTATCAAGATCATTTTATGCTTTATATTGTACGCTCCTTAACATATGCTTATCATCCTTAATATCCATCTGTGTTTCCCTTTTTCTTCTTGCTTTGCAGTATTCAGATTTCAAGCCTCCTACATCTCCCACCCCTGCACAGCCCTAGAGTTTTGCTTGTGTTAGACCTTGAAGAGAATTCTATAGTATGTAAATCTTTTCTGCATAATTTCCAGCAATCTGTACTATCTATGATCTTTTCACATAAAAGTCTTCAACTTATCTAACATCTTAGGTTGAAGACAAGATCCGTGTCACTAGCTGTATAATATACAATCTGTTATGAATACCCTCCACTTGATGCTACTTGATACACTTTTGTAATTGATGGATATCTTGTTGGGTTGATTTGCATATTAGTTATGTTGGGATTTAGTATAATATCACATCTTTCAGTTTTGGAGTGAGTAAATAAGATTTTATATATGCAATTATGTGGTTTGATGACCTACCGCTTAAATTATTATCATTTTTCTCCCCTTTTCCCATATAACATAAATGCATAGAAAGGTTCTTTAAGAATACATACTATGAAAATATTTGTCTGTTGTTCAGGAATCTATCTTGTTTCGGTCCTCAAAAACACATTGACTGCAGTATTAGCATCATCATCATATTAGCACATTATATCATGAGCACAAGCCCTAATATGTTCACGCCACCATATTAGCATTATATGGATGTATAACATCTATTAGCCAAGAGATTTGACCAAATTTGCAATTACTGGCAAAAGATTTAAACACTTACAATACTTTCAAAAAAATCATTTGGGTATTACATGATAAATTATTTCATTTACAAACCAACAAAACAAAAAGACTACAGAAAGTAAAGGGAATAAAAATCGCTTGTTCATTGATAATTTTAAACTGGTTACCTTCAAAAGTTTTAAAACTTCCTTGGAGGCTACCTTTTGAGCTGTGAACTTATTAGAAGCTTTTGCAGTATGCTTGAAAATGATCCCGTTAGCTTCCACCTCTATTGTAACTGAAGTTACATCCATGTCAAGGGACTCCACATTATCTTTCCTTTTATATTGTTCTCTTTGGCATAGTTCTTTTAACTCCCTCACAGGATGTTTCTTTAATGTTTCGGGTGTAACCAGGGGTTCCAATAGAGGCCTTATGCTTTGGAAAACAACTTTCTTGTTCCCTGAATCAATAAAAATCGCTCCTGCTATAGATTCTATAACATCTGCAAGTACCTGTCAGAAATAGAATAACATCTAATAAAAAAAACATTAAAAATTTAGTAAGTGTAGGTTCCTTCCATTGTAACCTCTAAAGACTATGTTTCCATCAAACTATAATAATGAAGAGATTCACAAATATGGCAGTGATATGTCTGGGACAAGTCATGTACTCAAATCTGAATAATAACAGCTGACCTCACAAAAATATGTTTCCAACTCCCATCCGAAAATAGATTTTAAAGATAACTTGTTAACACCATTCAATGTGGCTGCAATCTGCTTTTCTACGCCTGGGTCACAGAGTATGTGTTCGTGCAACTTGGCTTTAATGGTTGAAAGTGCGTAACACTCATTATTCACAGAAATAGACCTCATGTCAGTCAAAAATTCTGATGACAACTTGTCATCAGGATATTCATTGTAAAAATGCATTGTGATGACATAGTCCAGCACTGCATCGCCAAGAAACTCTAGTCTCTGCAGGGCAAGTAAGAGTTTTTCATTCCGAAATTGTAAATAACAAATACACAAGTATAACTGAAAATTATAATTACTATAACCTACTTTTTATGTTACATCATGGCTTTCAAAGTGATAGAATAGCAAAATTGTATGCTGGCATGGACTTCATTATTACTAAGTATATGTACCTGATAATTATAACATGTTGGAATTTCTGGCCGCTTGTAAGAACCATGGGTCAGGGCTTCTACTAAAAGGGAAGGGTCTTGGAATGAGTAGTTTAATAAGGACTCTAGAAGGTTAACTTTTACAAGCTTCTCCGGGGCAAAGCTAGGGTGGCTCTTATATGGTATAATGTTAGTGTCAACCTTGATGCCAATCCAATTCATAAAGGATATAGCAGCTTCTTCATCTCCGGTGCTAATGAAGGCACCAATTAGTGCCTCAACAACATCAGCAACAACCTTGGATTTTATTTCTCTTGTACCACAAACATATACTCTTGTTCTACTAGAAATAAACTCTTCTTTTAGCGAGAGACTTTTTGACTTATCGCCAGGTATTATCCACTTTTGTGGATCAAAAGCCCCTTTTTGGATGAAACCCTACAACATGAAAAAGTTTCCATTTGAATAAAAATGTTAAATCACTACTACAAAATTAAACCAGGAATAGTTTCAATGTGATATTTTAAGAACCAAGAAAGCTAGTAATTCAGATGATTTTAACAATATGTAATAGCCCTGAACTGTAGCTAGGCTAAGCAATTTGATCTTGTTCTCTTGCCATACACTTCAGAATTTGTAGAGTTTGGCATAGGGGAAAATCACTTGAGGCACATTTTCAAGGGTAATTTAGTTGATTTCTTTTGATATAGTCTAAATTAAATGATAATACATGGATAAAGAAAGCCAATATAATTTTTTGAACAAGAAAAAATATTAGTATTCAACACTCAGTACATAAAAGCAGGGTTGTACAAGATAATGAGGCAGAAATATTGCACTCAGTCAATTCCTAACAGAAGCAACTAAAATTAAATTATTTATTGCTTTTTGTTAGCAGATCAGAAAATGTATCTTTCATTTCAAAATAAAATAGATTGGGAAGTGAACCATCCATGTTAAATACGCAGAACACAGATAAAGGACCCAGAATTGAAACAAAACACTATAAGTAATTAATACCAAGCTCATAAAATGTAACAACAAATATTAAGAAAAAACAAAAAATAATACCGGAAGTCTGCGGCTGCAACCATACTCAAACAAGGCAACATTGGAAATCATCTTCTCCCTCTCTTTTGTAAGAGTACCCTCCCTATGATTTTGATTGGTCTTGAAAAGCTGTTGACTAGCTGCGTACTTTAGAAAAGAATCTCCAAGTGTCTCTAAGGAATCATAATCGTAGGCTTCTTGACATTCCTTTGTAGTAATTGCTTGCATTACCTACAATGAACTATTCAGATACTTGTACCCAAATAAAATAAAATAAAAAAATAGAAGTTGAAACAACAAAAATTAATAAAAAAATTTAAGTTCTATTATCAAGCGATAATGCATGAAAGAAGATTGCAGTAACAACTAAAGCATTTATTAGAGTATATTAAATGTACCTTATTATGATCTTTAATACATTCGATAACAAAATCCATATAAATACTTATATATATAAAAAGAGAACAACTCACTTGGTATTTAATAGTATGTATTCCTTCAAAATTTATACGGCGCATAAGTCTTTTTTAAGATTAACAATAGTGATCTGGTCAATCTATACACTATTTTGGTTAAGGATGGGATGGGAAGGGGAAGAATCAGTTCTTGTACCTTGTTTACCCAAAGTGCCCTGCTTCCGTATTAAGTTAATCATTTTTTCTTTTTGTAATTATACATCTAGGAAAATAGATATCACAATAAAAATGTTCGTTTTCTAGCTTTTTGGTGGGGGCTTCAAAATTGAGTCTAGGACAATTATTTCCCACTTTAACATTGGACGACTATACTATCAACTGAGACATGAAATTGTCTATTTTAGATGAACACGAAAATCAATATAAACTGTCAGTCAGCATTATCTAATGATAAGCTTTTCTCATGAAGAAAAAGCATACCTTGTAGATTGGGATATCGTTTTGCGTGCAATGATCCAATAGCATCTTTTTTAAGTTGAAAGCAACAAGCAAGGATTGAAGCCGATGCATGATTGATGGAATAAATGAAAACGAGTATATAGTACTGACTGATATTGGTGACATTATTATAGAGCAAATTTCCGGGGGCAATTCAACAGAGGACTTGCTTGGTCCTAAAATTGCAACACCAACACCAACAACAGAAATCAGTCAGGTTACATTATATTGATAATGAATTCAGTCAAATGGCACTAAAATAGCTTCAATATTAATGATGAGCAAGTGTTGTGACAACTTAAGCTACTTAAAATGGAACCACACCAATACATCGTTAGTGAACTTCATCTATCTGCGTGTCCCAAAAACAATACAGAGGGCGTTTTGATTCAAATATTGAAAACCGTTCAAACGAAACAAGCATCCTTAAATGCAATAATAGGAAAAGAAGATATGAGCAACCAAGGTATTAACTTAAACCTTTCTCCTTCTTTATTCTGTGCCGCAGAAGGTAATTGTTCACTTTGAAAACACTTCTTCCTTGAAGTAAATGTTGATCTTCAAATTGCAATTCAATCCCGTGTCTGAAATTTTGAAACAAGGCTCAAACGGGTGACATGTAAGACTAATACACACCAGTAGTAGTAGCTACAAAAATTTACTTACTTGTTTTTGAAGTAATCTTTGTAAGTAGTAGCTCTCTTACCTCTTAGGTGAGGTAGACGTGAGTTTCCATTCAATTTCATTTCACCAGTAATGATATAAATAAAACCATTATGAGGAGTGGAGACCACACAATTTTTAAGTTTGCAAGAGCAAACCAAACCATTTTTTGTCCACACATCATGAGCATGACCCTTACACTCACACTTGCTTTCAGATGAAAAAGGAAAAGAAAAAATAGCCTTCCAATCAACAAGTGAATTTGTAGCAGTGGCTGGGAGCAGAAGATAATCAATCTCAGGATTATCTCCCAAACTAAACTCATCTGAAACATTGGTTATTTTATTCTTGTCACAATCCAGAAGGATCCTAAAGAGGGTGGTCTGAAATCTTCTACATTTTTGAACCTGTAAAATAAAAATATACAAATACATATAACATTACATTGAATCTTCTTTGACACCAGCTAGCTACCATGAAAAAAGTGCTTGCAAGCATACCTCATCTGGGCTAAGATGAATAGTTTCCACATGTCTGAGGTTTACTGACATGTTCCCCCTGTCAACACACATATCAAATGATGTGCTTGTGATTTCTGAGTCAAGTTCACTCCTCATTGCAAGAACAATGTCATTAACCGATATGTCATAGTTGAAATCCAGACTCAACTCTATCAAATAGCAATAGTATGTTACATTGCAAGTATTTGATGAATAACTGACCAGTTCGGATGGTACATAACTGGGTTGCTCATTCCCTGCACAAGGCAATTAGAGTTGTCAAAACAACAATAAAAAAATATTACATAAATAAATAAAAGAGGGCATAAGAGAATCAGATCAAGTTTCAATCAAAATGGTTTCATCAACCATAATTTAATTGCCGAGGATCCTCAGAAGGCTAAGAAATTACAGAAATGGAAAAGAAAGGTATATTAATGTTATGAAGTTACCAAAGTCTTCCATGTCCATTACAATATCAAGAAAAGGTTTTGCGGTTTTCTTTGATTATCTCCTAGTTAGTTTCCAACCTATAGCAACGGGAAGTTCCACAGAGAACTGAAAAGGCAGAGTAAAGAAGGGGAATGATTGGATATTGCATCTCCTTTTTGGAGCCTTAAGCTACGAGTCGCTTAATTACCAAGAACTTTGTTGTACAACCCACAACTTTATTAAGCCATTAGATTCTCTTTGTTTCCTTTTCTTTTTCTTTTCTTTTTTTTGATACATTCTCTGTTTCTTTATTTAGCTTGACCATTCAGTAAAATAATAATTTAGCCCCTATCAAAATAGATTGTTATTTTTATTTATTTGGTTAAATCCTTCATTGTTTAAAACATTAAAAATGGTAGCTAATTAATTGTTCGTCTATTTGGTGAATCAAAATTTCACGGAACTGCTTTTTGCAAATCATTTGGGAGTGTGGTTTTGAGTATTGGCACTGTATATTGACACCTAAACAGACCCACTCCTCTCGGATTTCAGCGTGGAACTGTATATTGGCACTTCAAATGGTTATTGACACCAGCATTGCAAAATATTTTCGATTTACTCAACATTCGTATATTTTTTACGTGTTGTTAGTAAGGAGGAAACTTTTGATACCACAGTCGGACGTGCGACTGCGACTTCCATTCAAATTTCGCATTCTTTATTTATTTTTGATTGGTGTTTTTCACTAAAAAAATAATACCACGCTTGTACCATAAAAATTTCCGTTAGTAAGGCTTTTTTATTTTATTTTTTTCTGTTTTAGAATGAACCAATCATCGTGGAAGAATGATACAGTACTTTAGAATTAACAACTGAGAATGTAACGTACTCTTGTTTTTTTTTTTTTATATCAATCTTAATTATCTTTTTGAGATAAATTGATCCGATATTTCTATAAGCTTCAAGTTGACTACGGTACTAATTCTAAATTGGAAAGTCTTTTGTCCCTCTACAAAAAGCTATATTTGATAGGAATCGAATCCTGTAACATCTCAGGCGCTGACGAGGGCATGAAGTGATCGCTGATACGAAAGGACATGATGCAAAAGGACATAGATAAGGAGCGGCTCCTGGCAGGCTTCCAGTGGCGGGATACATGAATGAATCGAATCGACACTTGAAAGAGAGGAATTTCAAAGACTATGCAGGTATGAAACTGCATAGTTGAGGATAGCTTATAAGAATTAATTAGTACTACCTATATTAACTAGATGCATCTACTTTTTGGTAGTCCGGAACGGAAAAACTCTATAGTTAAGCATACTTAACTTGCAATAATTCTGAAATGAACGACCTTCTGAGAAATTTTTTCAAAAAATATGCAAGTGAAGACAAAATATACTAAAAAATCTTGTATTAATATGTGAGAATAGTTATTCGGGCAGTTTATATTTACAAATTTTTTTGTTTATAAACTCTTACAAATTATACTATATTCTCCCGAGAAAACATAGTATAATTTATAAAATAATTTTAAAAAAAATTATAAACGAATCATTCTCCTCATTATTCATACTTAAAGCAGCCAGGCGTTACAAATCTAAATTTTTTCCTCACTCTAATCAGCATGTATTGTCAGCTGAGTGACATCTATTGATGATTGTTGTCCTTTAGGATTCCCGTAACATGTTATGAATTTCCCTATCATTTATTGTGAGACACATGGGTATGAAAAATTGAAAATTCAAACTTATAGGACAACGATAAGGACATGGCCAAAAATTTGATTCTTTCATGTCTACCTCATCACACTATCTTGAAATTTTCAACACATTGAACTGGTTTCTATTTTAACAGTTTTCAAAGTTTCCAGAGTCCTACCAGTTCACTTTCTGAACCATTAACACTGCACTTAATTAACAAAGAAGAAAGAACGCGCTAAAAGGAGGTTAAAAGTCAGATAAGAAGATATTAACGAAGAATCATGAAGCACGCGGATAAAAAATTTCAGAGAACTACCCCAACGCATCTTTTGGTTTTATGATGAATTTATGAGGACTAGAATAGGCACTACCTAGTGTACCTAGACAGACCCGCCAACCAATTCCAGTGTTCCTCACCTCCATAATTTTCCACAAAATATCCTTGTAGTTTCATGGAAAATTTATAGCCCTTGTTCTTTGTTGTTACTACTCTATGTCAATAGGATTGGTTCACTGGTCAATTTTTCACTCATTAGAATCCATGACTTTAAGTTCCGTGTGTGATGTGTAAGCATGTTTTGTAATTAGGTGTGATATTTATTTATACTTTTTTATCTTATATTTGTTTATCAGAAAAACATTTCTGCATTTGCATATAAAGGTAAGTTATCTGCATTTATTTCCAAAACGATATTATTTTGGGATTGATAGATTAAAAAATTTAATTATAAAGACAATAATAACCCTAAAATAAATTAAAATTACAAAAACACCATGATTTTCACCCCAAAATGACATCGTATTAGGCTTGCTGCATATAACTTATTTGCAGTAACCGCAGAAAAAGCAAACTCTTTATTTATATTCTTATTTAGTTTTAGGGAAATGTTTTTTTTATGTTGTTGTAGGTAGTTATCTTATGTTAGTGAAACAAAATTATAAGAGGGAATCACAAATAATTGGAGAACAAAAAATAAATGTGGGACCCACCTTTGTTATGTGTCTGTAGGAATTTGATTTATTTAATGTTGAAGAGATAAATATAACCCTTAATTTTATATGTTAAGAAAAAGTAACACACATTTATTTCTTGTAACTTTATATTTAATGTTAAATTAAGCTAGGATTTTAGTATTTTTTTTAATAATTTGTTGCAGTTATTTAATAGACGTAAATAAACACCTTTTTTCTCTCAAATAAATATCTTTTAAAGTCATTTTATATCTCTTTAAGTAATTTAATACATAAAAATATTTCTTTTATGTGATTTGAACAAAATTATTTTTCTTAAAATGATAATATGAATTAATATATTTAAACATAACTAACATGTATTGCGTGCCACCAAATGGTGGTAGCTCAGTTAGTGTATGAGAGCTGAGCAGTGGATAAGAAAGAGTGTTCGATCCTTGCATGTAGGGGTGTTAACGGACCAAGCTGGGTTGGGCTTTGGTCTTAAAAGGCTAAGACTGTGTTTAAATGTGTCAACCTGTTACTTGTTATTAATATAATTATCGGCAAGTGACATGACTTATTTACAAAAAAATAAAAGTCTAGTTTAGCCTATTAAAAAAAATAGTGGTAGCTCAGTTAGTGTATGAGAACTGAGAAGTGGATAAGGAAGGGTGTTCGATCCTTGCATGTAGGGGTGTTAACGGGCCAAGCCGGGTTGGGCTTTGGTCTTAAAAGGCTAAGACTGTGTTTAAATGTGTCAACCTGTTACTTGTTATTAATATAATTATTGGCATGTGGCATGACTTATTTACAAAAAATAAAAATCTAGTTTAGCCTATTAGCCTATTAAAAAAATAAGATAACAAAAATTTATCCAAACAGAATATACAATCAATAGGGTTAATAATTTCACAAAGATTCATAAATTCAATGTATTTCCAAACGGCATAATATAGAACAAAATCATTCAAAAAAATTATTTAACTAATAAAATAGGGTGAAATGGTTTGAAGAGAGAAAGAGCATTATGAGTAGTATAAAAAATATAAAATAAAAATAAAAGTTAGTATACTAGGCTAGCCCAAGAGGCTCTAAGGCGAATTTTTGAATTGGAGCCTAAGGTCATCTTATTAGGGCCCGTTTGGATGAGTTTTTTTTCTCCAAAAGCTATTTTTTTCTTGAAAAAAAGCACTTCTTATTTTTAGTTCGTTTGGATGGGGCTACTACATATGTGAAAACTTGTAACGGAACATCAAGTTTTTTTCTATCACGGTAGGTGTACACCAAAGGTCGACTCTGAGTCCTTATCTCTTTGCTTTAGTTATGGATGAACTAACAAAAGATATTCAAGAGAGGGTGCCATGATGTATGCTTTTTGCAGATGATATTGTGCTTATCGATGAGAGCAAATACGATGTTAATAGAAAACTTGAATTATGGAGAATCATGTTAGAATCTAAAGGATTCACATTAAGTCGGAGCAAGACTGAGTATCTGAAGTATGAGTTTTCTCTGGTAAGAGATGTAGACCAAGATCTCGTGCATCTAAGTGGTCAAGAGGTACCCAAGAAAGATGCTTTTAAATATCTGGACTCCATTTTGCAAAAAAGTGGAGAGATTGATGAGGATGTAAATCATAGAATCATAGCAGGCTGAATGAAATGGCGTAGTGCATCTGGGTTTTTGTGTGATCGCAAAATTCACCCTAAGTTAAAAGGAAAATTCTATAGAACAGCAGTAAGACCTGCAATGCTATATGAAGCTGAATGTTGGCCAGCACATAGGCAACATGAGCATAAAATGGGAGTAGCAGAGATGAGGATGTTAAGGTGGATGTGTGGTTATACGAGAATGGATAAGATAAGAAATGAAGATATTCGACGAAAGGTAAGAGTACTTTCGGTGGATGAGAAGATGAGAGAACATAGATTGAGGTGGTTTGGGCACGTAATGAGAAGGCCTATGGATGCTCCCGTAAGAACAGAAGTTTGTTACCAAGAGCTCAACACAAAAAAAGGTTGAGGTAGACCAAAACTTACTTGGGGAAGATAGTAAAACAAGATTTAATAGAGTGAGATATAAATTGGCGGACGATGTGCCTTAGAATGGAATGGAGAAAAGCTATAAATAAGCATGATGGAGGATTAGACCCGTTGTTATTCATATGTTCCAAATGGTCCATTTTTAGTCTTTTTCTCCTTCATTTTCCCCTCTTATTCTTTTCCCTTTCTTTTTCTTTTTACTTTTATATATATATATATATATATATATATATATATATGGGCTTATTGTTTCTCAAGCTGCTTGAGATAATTTTATCTTCGGCTAGTAAATTATAGCCATACAAAGATGGATCAATGGTGATAAAGGAAGAGAGAGAAAAAGAGAATCATAACCATTTAAAGGTGAATCAATTAATATAAAGAAATAAATAAATAAAACGACGTAGTTTTGGGGTAGTCGAAGATAAACTTATCTCAAGCTACTTAAAATATGTTTTTCCCTATATATGTATATATATATATATATATATATATTTACTATTCTATTTATTTATTTTTACTTTTACTTTTCTTTTTCTTTTTGCAACCCTTTTGTACTTTTTATTTGGGTTCATCTACCACTGACCCCAATTAATTTGGTATAAAGGTGTTGTTGATGTTGATGATGTTGAATGTCTGTTTTTAAAAAAAGCATAAGTTACCAAAAAAGCCAAAAACTTACTTTTTTCAGAAGTTAAAAATGTTAACTTCTAAAAATAGCAAAAATCAAAAGTCAAATATTTTTTTCAAGAACTAAATATTTTTATAAAAATACAAATAGCTTTAACTTTTGTCAAAAGGACTTCTAAAATAAGGGAAAGATAAAAGTTAATTTTTTATAAGGTCAAACAAATGGGCTCTTAAGCGAGTTTTTATACAAGTTCAAGTCTGGTTCTAACAACTAATTTTAAACATGTAAGCTAATGCCTTCATGGCTACACGAGCTGGGCCAAAGACCTCTGATTCGTTTAGCACCCCCTACCACGTTTATGATGAGCTTAAAATCTTTATTCCTGATCTGCTCAACACTCTAAATTAGTCTCATAATCACTTCAAAAAATTGAAGCTTATGAGGATAACAAGAGAAGCTACCCACTTCAAAAAAATAATTAAAATATGTTTCGGGAAAAAAAAAATCTTCCATGTTTATCTTTTTAAGGAATAATTTTTGGTACGTACTTAATTGGATATATATATTTTTTTTAAAAAGATATTTTTCAGCGTATTGGAAAAAAATTCAAACATGGTGAAAAAATTTCAAATATGAAAAAAAGATGTCTCGCTCTTTTTTTTGTTTGTGTAATCTTAAGGGTATCTTTCAACCGTAATCGAAAACTAATCCCGATCGATCACTTTTCCATTCTCAGAACTCGAACTCTTTGTCAAGTTCCTTACCACATGTGCCAAAAAACTCTTTGTCGTAATCTCAGTAACTCTCTATCATAATACACAGAAGAATCCATATAATACTTGTTAATGGGCAAAAAGATTAATTTAAATTTTTTTAATAAATAATTACGAAAATACAATCGTTTTGAAACTAATTACACAGATATAACACTCAAACACGCCCACATGGGACGTGTTCCAATGAAGAGAGACACGCCCATGTTGGGCGTCACCTACATGGGAAACACGCCCAGATGGGGCGTGACCAAGAGGAGAGAGACACGCCCATCTTGTAGCAAATATCCGAATACCACGTTTATCATATATTGTAGGTGTCTCTCTCCTGGTCACGCCCTTCTTGGACATGTTTCCCCTGTAGGTCACACCCAACATGGACGTGTCTCTCTCCATTGGAACACGCCCCATGTGGGCGTGTTTGAGTGTTATATCTGTGTAATTAGTTTCAAAATGAGTATATTTTCATAATTATTTATTAAAAAAGCAATAAATTAATTTTTTGCCCTTGTTAATGTTAAAAAAATCTTTTTTTTCTACATTTAATAAAGACAAAATGATTTCTCATGTTGCAGGAAAATGCTATCCTAATATTACTTTTCATATCGAAAAGCACAAAATTATATTTAGTTTTTTATTTTTCAAAAATCGGTGGGATCTACTTGAGTTATCTACACAGAAATCACTCCTCATCTCCTACTGAATGAGAAATACAAAACACTTTAATAAATGAATTCATAGAATACTGTGTTTCTAGATATAAAGATTTGTTTGGAAGAAATATCATATAGTATGTGTCCTTTTGTATTTTCTGATTGACCCAAATAAGCACACTTGTGTGCTCTAGGTGACAATTTATGTTTGTGAGATGATAAAGTGGAAGCATAAGTGAGACATCCAAAGACCTTAAAATTGAGCAATGCAGGTGGTGTGGAATGAAGAATTTCATATGGTGATTTATGGTTTAGTAGTGGAGTAGGTAAGCTATTGATAATGAAGACATGGGAGACTGCATAATTCCATAGAGAATGTGGCAAAGATGCTTGAAATGCAAGGGCTCTTGTAGTGTTCATTATATGTTGATGTTTCCTCTCTACAAGACCATTCTGTTGTGGTGTCTCAACACAGCTGGTCTGATGAATGATTCCTCTTTGGGAGTAGAAATCTGCCATGAGAAATTCCTTTCCATTATCTGTACGGACACACTTAACTGACACATTGAACTGTTTTTCAATAAAAACAATGAAACTTTGCAGAAGACCACGAGCTTGACTCTTATGTGTCATAAATTTCACCCAAGTAAATCTAGAAAACTCATCCACTAGAGTTAAAAAATATATGTGTCCTTGTACAGAAGGAACCGAGAATGGCCTTATATATCAACATGCAATCGCTCAAAAATCAATGTAGCTTGTGTGGTGCTAGAAGGGGAAGGCAATTTCTTTTGTTTAGCAAAATGACATACATCACATGGTTTAGTATGTACATTAGGAACAAAAGGAAACTGAAAAGCAACATGCTTTAAAACATTTTCTGATATATGGCCCAATCTAAGGTGCCATAGTAATGGATCCTTATTATTACATTGAAGGGAATTGCTACAAGTTACAGAATCTGGCCTTGAACTTGATTCATCAGTATTCATAGCAAATAATCCACCCATTCTTCTAGCTATACCAATCGTCCTCAAATTCCTCCTCTGCTTGATCAAACAATGAGAATTATGAAAAGTCAGAAAACAATCAATGTTCTCTAGTAACCTTGTCACTGAAATAAGGTTGACCTTGAATTCGGGGACATATAACACATTCTTTAAGGTGAGTGAGGAAATGACATCTACATTTCCAGAATATGATGCAGTAACAGAAACCCCATTTGGTAACATAATAGACACAGGTTCAATCTTGTGAATGAAGGAAAAAGCTCTACGAAAGTGTGATATATGATCTGTGGCTCCTGTGTCTAAAAGCCATAGAATCGAATTTTTACCTGGAATGTTTGGAATTGGATCAACTGACATTGTTTGTGCCATATTGGTTGAATGTGCAGATATAGGTTGCTGCATGAAACTCACAAACTCATCATATTTCGCTTGTGGAATTGACACTTGTTGTTCCAAATTGTTCCTCTCTACTGTGTGAATTGCATTACTAGAATTCTGGAAAGTTTGAGTTCTATATCCTGGAGGAAAACCG
This sequence comes from Gastrolobium bilobum, assembly GCF_033153095.1. Classification (NCBI taxonomy): domain Eukaryota; kingdom Viridiplantae; phylum Streptophyta; class Magnoliopsida; order Fabales; family Fabaceae; genus Gastrolobium; species Gastrolobium bilobum. Next base: position 118,227 of record NW_026896106.1, read on the forward strand.
TGTTTGAAATAACAAGATTCAACCGTGTGATTGTTTTTCTTACAGTGAGTACAAAACTTACATCCTGAGATTTGTCCTCTTCCTCCATTGAACTTTCCTCTTCCTCTGTATGAAGAGCCACGACCACGAAAATTCTCAGTGGAACTTGCAAAAAAATTTGTCTCAGATGCATTTCCACCATGGATATCTAATTGAAGTTGTCTTTCCTGCTGCACAACTAGAGAAAACGCCTTGTTGATGGTTGGAAGAGGAGTCATTAACATGATTTGAGACCTAACCTGAGCAAATTGCTCATTAAGACCTCTGAGAAACCTTATGAACTGATCTCCTTCTCTGTATTCACGAATTTTGGTTGAACTTCCACATGTGCATGTTGGAAGTGGTCTAAGATTGCTCAATTCATCCCATAAAGTTTTCAGACTTGTAAAATATTCTGATACAGTTTTGTTACCTTGATTCATTTGATACAGATCTTCTTGAAGATCTGAGATCCGAAACATATCGGATTGTGAGAACCGATCCTTCAAATCGTCCCAAACTTCATTTGCTTTGTCGATCCAGATTATGGACTGAACAATTGAATCATCTATTGAGCGATGGAGCCAAGCTAACACCATCATGTTGCATCTCTCCCATGCTGAATACTTCACATTATCTTCTGATGGAGCTTTTATAGTACCATTCACAAAGCCAAGCTTGTTCTTCGAAGTCAGAGCCACTTTCATTGCTCGTGACCAGGAGTGATAATTTCTTCCGTTCATCGATGGAGTAACTAGGATCAGAGAAGGAGATTCGTCTGGGTGAAGATAATAAGGATCTGAAATTTGGTTTGATTCTGCCATTGTAGCAGTGTAAAGGAAAAGGAAAAAGAAAAACAGAGTATCTGGTTGCGGAAGACGATGGATGGACCAGAGCTTTCAAAGCTCTGATACCATCTTAGAAATCGTGAATCATCTCATTCATTGAAAAATGAAAATACTTACAGAGCCTTTTCACTATCTTTTCTATTATATACATCATCCCTAAAATACTGAGCCAAATAACTAACTAACAGCTAGATGTACACGTCAGCTAACAAACTAACTGACTCAACAAACTAATTGCTATGTATTATCTAACTGACTCCTTACTATCAGGTTTGGGGTATATTAACAATTGGCGGAAATCAACGGTTAAGATATAGTTGTAAGAGGTTGTAAACGAAAATTGGTTGTAAGTATAACCTTCCTTTTTTTTATTTGGATTGAGTGGAAGAATTAATTTTCAATAATAATTATTTAATATAAGATTTTTTAGAAAATTTATGTTTATATAAAATAACTTTTTTTTCGAAATAATTTCTAGAAAAGAACTTAAAAAAATATATTTAATAAATCCATCCAAATAAATAAAGTATCAAAATGAGTTGAGTTCGATAGACCAGACTAACAAAATTGATGCAAATGAGTGGGCCAAATTACAAGTCCAAAATTATCATAATTAATTATTATATTTAATAAGTTTTATTTTTTAAAATATATATTTACTAATTCTAAGATTAAAATATGTTAATACAACTTTATTTAAGTTTAATACAAGTAGGATACCAAAAAAAAAGTTTAATAAAAGTTAATTATATAAATTATTTAAAATTAATATTTTTAAACTCTAATTATATAAATAAATAAATAAAATACAGACCAAACCAACAATTTACCAAAAATAAAATAAAATTGGTAAACTACAATTTACCAATTTAAATTAAATTTGACTCGTGAGGAGCAAGCTCAAATTTAATTTAACGTGCAACCGATCAATTCAAATGAGGTGGTCAATCAGAGCTGACGCCTAAGATGGCCCAGCTATAATATAAGGCCATAAATTATTATTCAGTACAAAGGTAAATCATCCTAAATGCACCATTTTGCTTCACCAGCAGTATAGTTATAGGATTTGGTGTTTGTCATTTTAAATGACATAAGTTATGATATTTTAAGAGAGGAATAGACACAAAAAAATAAAAATTATGAGAGAGAGAAAGTGAATAATTTTTTTTAATATAAAATTTAAATAAAAAAAATTATGTTGTATCTATCTTTTTTAAAATGACATGATTTTATGTCATTTGAAATAACAAACAATTTTATCATAGTTATAACCAACAACGTCAACGTCAACGTAAGAAATGTGATGCACGTTATGATAATAACACCCGTCCCCATTCACCAAATAAAATTAACACCCGTCCCTTTCTGTCCTATTCAAAGTCGAGAAATGTTCAATACAACCTAAAGACACAGAACTCTAAGATATACTGTTAATCAATTTAATTAATGAACCACCTATGATCTATAGTTAATTACAAATCTCAAGTCTGAAATTACTTATTTTTTATTTTTATTTATTGATTATATAGTAAAAGCATATTATTAAGTGAATATGTTCGATAAATGATTAATCAACTATCTTCTATCACCTTAGTAAGTTGTTAATCATAAGTGATAAAGTGATTAAAGAGATTTAATAGGAAGTTAATTATACGTATGTTAAGATTAGAAAAGATAGGATGGAACAAAGAATGTTCAATGATCCTTCCGCGTCGTTGCTGAGTCCATTCAATTGTTGGAGGACAACAACGCGTGTGTCTCTCTTTCATTTTTCTTGTCCCAACCCAACCAAGGGGTTGGGGCGTTGGAAATGGTCAGCAAATGAATGAATCACTCTCACTCTTGAGTCTCAAGTTTCAAACCTCATGATGGTCATGGATCACAATTATGTTATGGCCCACATTGTAGAAAAACTCACTCAGTTTGGCCAGTCAAATCTTCATATTCCCACCCTTATTTATATGATATCCTTCTTCGTATCACTTTCCTCACGCAAGGCCTCTTGTCTATTTCACACTAAGTTTCACTCTCCCATTCGTGCCTTATAACATATACTCAATTCAAGACCTCGTTTGCAACAAAAAAGTGGAAGAGTAATTCCATTCTTGTTACTATTAGTTCATCTTTCACAAAATGGAAGAGACCACAAAGAGGGAACAAATTAATCTGATCAATGAACTAATCCAAGGAAAGGAGCTATCTAAGCAGCTCTTTAACCATCTATTCTCTTCTTCTCCTTCATCCCTTGAAACCAATGAATTCTTGATTGAGAAAATAATTTCGTCCTATGAGAATGCACTCACCATGCTGTACTTGGGGTCTAATATGGGAGAGATTAAGACCACCAGGGGCAGCATGATGGATTCCCATTGTTCTTTTACGAATGAGAGCCCCAGAAGTGAGGTCATGGACCATGAATCTAAGCACAAAGCTGTCTACAAGAAAAGGTATTTTGAAAGTTACCATGTTTCTTTGTGACTCGTGTGAATTATTATGGTTCGTGAGCTGATTTCAATCTGGGACTCTTTGAATTTGTGGGATGCAGAAAGACCATGCCCGTATGGTCAGAGCAAGTGAAGATTGGCTCAAGATCAGGACTTGAGGGGTCTTTTGATGATGGATATAGCTGGAGAAAATATGGTCAGAAGGATATTCTTGGAGCAAAGTTTCCAAGGTTTGAAGCTTTTTTTTCTCATTTAACTTGTTTATATGAATTTAACAAGTATAATTAGCATTTTTCTTTCATAGGAAAAGTTTGTATAATTGGCATTTCAATATGACAGAAAGGTTCACCACTCTAGCTTATTTGATATAGGAGCATGCATGAGAACATCTTTTAGTTGGTGCAAGAGGCCTTAGGTACCCTGTTAACTGAAAAACCATTGGTCAATTAGCAGATGACCCCTAATGGGGGGAATAAAATATGCATGCCTGCTGAGTTTTCTTTCCTTGTTTCAATCTTTCTAGCCAGAGCGCTTTTAAAATGACTTGTAAACTTATCCAATGGACCATGTCAGCTAGATTCAGTTTCAGCACAAATTACTGCTTTCTGATAAATGCACTGAGTCACATAAATCTGAGGTTATGTGAGTTGGCAAGAAGGGATGCATCCGTACAATTTAGAGACCTGACAATCTTATCTAGTGGAAGAACTTGTTTTAAAGTGTCATTTTGGTCCTTCGAGTTTGACAGCTCATGTACCCCTTTCAGCATTAAGTGCAATAGCATTCAGTCGAATTTATAATTACAGAATGAGTGATGAGATAAGAATAGGGCATTAATTGTTGGAAATAATCAAGTGACAATAATGATAAAAATCACATGGATTAAAAATGTTGCAAGTGTATATCATATAAGTATAAAAAATACCTATATAACTTGAGTCTTGAGATTTTAGATTAAAATATGGTATCGTCCACTTATTATAATTTGTCATTTGACTCGTTAGTAAAAGATTTCTTGTAAAAATTTTGGGCTCCCGAGTATCATTGATATCATTAATATCCCTTTTTCTTTTTCTTTTCTTTTTTTTATTTTTTGGACATACACTATACTGTATAGCCTTTACAAATTACAACAACTAAAACGATCACAAAAGAATGTAGGTTTCTTGTTCAACTTCCCTATCACAGCATAAAACAAAAGGGGTTTCTATTAATATTTCAATTTGCTATTCTCACACTATATTAAGTTTGCCTACGTAATTTTATATTGAGAAAATAAAAGCCGTTTTCTGGTTTTCTGAAAAAATTGATAACTAGTGGTTTGCATTGCAGAGGATATTACAGATGCACACGTAGAAATGTACAAGGGTGCCTAGCAACAAAGCAAGTTCAACGGTCAGATGAAGACCCAACAATAATTGAGGTGACCTACAGAGGAAGACATACATGCACACAAGCTAAGCATTTAATCAAGGCATCTCCATCAAAAATAAAGATGAGTTTGGGGGAGAATACTATGCAACAGGCGAAAATAGAGCAAACCCCAGAAGCAATTTTCAAGCATGAAGCTGAGCTTGAAGTTAAGACAGAAGACTTGGAAACCAAGGAGGATATCTTCCCATGGTTTTGCTTTCCTTCTCCATCAGAAAACGAGGACACCATATTATTCGAGACAATGATCGAAAAACATGTAATGGAAAGCTTTTATCCTTCATTCATATCACCAGCAACTTCAGAATCAAACCTTCTATGTTTGTCAGCATACCACTTAGGGAGCACTGGACTTGACCAAAACGTACAAACCTCAGAATCTGATATTACTGAGATAGTTTCAGCCTCAACTTCAGTCACCAATTCTCCAATCCTGGATTTGGATATCTTGCTTCATAAAGGGGATTTCGACACCGATTTCCCTATTAACACCCCTGAATATTTCTTATCATAAAATTTCCCACTGCCACCTAGATAGTTAGGAGAGAGAGTAAGAACAGCATAGTCGGTGACCGGATTAACTGGTGAGTTAGTAGATCCTGAAGGAAGGGTAATCAGATTCATAAGTCATGTTCAAAAATCAAGATAATGAAACCTCCCTGTCAAGCTAGTTTGGAGAGTTTTCCAGTATGTAATGCGTAAATAATTTCTAGTTGTAGTCTATTTCTGCATTTTCTCACTAGTAATTGATTCATGTCTTGTATTGGCTCAAGCAGGGATAGAATTTTGTGCAATGAATCAATTAATGCGGTGCCCCTTTAGATCACGTAGCAAAATATCTGTGTGTCTACCACCATGCACGTGAATCAACTCGTAAGGAGTTATATCAGCTTAACCAATCATCTTAAGTTTGAGTTCTGCTGTGTTAAAACTTAGTAAGAAAAATTTTATATCTGGCTCAAATCTCTCTGATTGAGTAATCGATTAAATTGATGGATAATATAAAAAAAAAAAAAATATCTGTCTCTTTCTCTGGTCCAGAGGTAATGTCCAAGTGATCCATCAGTTCATCATAGCCCAACCCCATCAAACTGAGTCTTAGACCTTTCTTATCAAAATATGATAAGGAACAAAAAGAAATGAGTTAGATGGGTGGTGTATATTATATTACAAGCATACACAGTAAAGGTGTAGATGGGGACTAGAGATCACCCATCCTTCTTGCACATTTGATACAGTCATCCAATATCATCTTGGCGTCGTATTTGTACACAAATCCTTTGTCACACAGCTTTGTTGAGGCCCACTTGATATCCTTCGTCGGCCCATCTAAGTATCTGAAACGTAATTTGAGATGAAAACTGTTAACAACTTATAGGAAGAAAAAACTAATGTGTGATATGAGACTATGTAATCATATTAAAAAATGATTTCAATCGGAAGATGTGCTTTGTTCTATAAGAATGCATGGGGTATATTTGAATTAATACTTAATAAATCTTTTCACAAAAAAATCTACCATTTAGTCCTTTGTGTTATTCCTCCTTTCAAAAATAAACAAGCTAACAAAAAAGACTTAAGAAGGGGAAGTCTTTAAGACGTCATCTAGATCAAACCTGAAACTTGGCCAATAAATCTTGCAAATAACAAAGAACAGCCACTTACTCTTGCTTCACATTGAATTCTGGATGATGAAGAACATAATGATTAGCAATCTCTTCTAATGAAATATAAGAACTTGCGCACAAGAATCTTCCATTGATCGAGGTATTTTCCATGCAGAAAATATGAGCATCACAGACGTCATCAACGTGTACAAGAGGAATTTTCCCCAGTAATTCCTGTATGAACTTCAGTGTTCTGTACGCCTTTGTATTTTCTGTGATCTGTGAGATACAAACAACCACGCTACCAGGTGTGAAAGATTGAAGGGTGTCCCCTCCCACAAGCCCACAAGGGAGGGTTACCACCTCCAATCCACCACCATTTTCATTGTTTCCGTAGCTCAACAAATGTTTCTCTGACATCGTCTTTGAATAAGTATAATCCTTCAAAAACAATACCATTTCAATAAAATCAAACATTTGGACATTTCAATCTAAATTTAGATTGAAAATTGCTGTCAAAGTGGGGTGGCTTTGAACCTAACCTATCCCCAAAATAAAATTAACAATAATCTTTCAAACTCTGTGTTATCTCATTTTTCATCAAACTTGTAAGGAGATTGTGAAGGTTTAGGCCTATTCAATAAGGTTATAAGTGAAGTCTAATTGTTATCCACAGGCAACAAATTCAAAAATCAAAACTTGGGAACTAACCTTTAAAAAATCATCAGGATATAAATATGCCACTGAATCGATAGGCGGGGTCCAACAAGTTTCGTCCATTACTTCCTTGAAACCACTTCCATCATCTTTCAGTGGAGAAGCAGAAAAAACAGACGCCGTGTAGAGAAGACGTTTCACTGTTCCTGCTCTTACACAAGACATGGCAATGCTTTTTGTCCCAGCAAGTGCTGCTTCAGTCATATCCTTGTACTGCTAAAGCATATGATATGATTCGTCACACATGTTAAAATGAAAATTAACCTATGAATTCCATTATATGTGGACCAAGTTTTAAACAGATTGTTATAATTAATAGGTAAACCTGAGAACCGGTTTCATGGCTGAAGGGAGTAGCAACATGAAAGACAAACTCACAGCCCTCAATTGCAGGCTCAAAGTCAGATGGGTCATAAATATCTGCTTCAAACAACACCAATTTCCCTTCGGAATGTGGAAAGCTCTTCTTCAAAAGGCCAACCTTGGACTCATTCTCTGTAATTGAAAACCTTCGAGGGACGTAAACTATAGGAGAAATTTTTATTTGTCCGGTAATCTTGATTTTTAAAAATATGATTTTTGCATTTAGTTTACGCTAATATCTAAAAATTTAAAAAAATTCAGTTTTCTGAAAATCCCTCAAAATCTCGTGTACCAAATGTCCCTGTTGATCTTTTATGAGAAAAACAAACATCAGAAACAATATTGTGCAACAGCTTATTTTGTTCTGACTAATGAACTTGATTTTAAATACAAAACTGAGCTCATGCGGTTGCTACTAACCAGCTGATTTTGTTGGTCCACAAAATCAGCAACAAACTAACAAAGCAATAACAGTAAAATGCAGTAAACAAACTCCTAAACAAAAGACTAATCAATTTAAAAAACAACTAATTAACTCCTAAAAAATAGGACATCAACAGCAGCCTTGAAACACCAACATTCTCCTCCTGGATCAAGTGTTGCACACTCCTAGCTTCTCCCTGAGAAATTCAAATCGACTAACATGAAATGACTTGGTGAATATATCTGCAATTTGGTTTTCTGAACTGCAGGTACATTAGCTTCACTTCTCCAGTCTTCTGCACTTCTCTCAAAAAATAATACTTGATCTTAAAATGCTTTGTTCTTCCATGAAATACTGAATTCTGTGAAATAGCTAGAGCAACTTGATTATCCACAAATACTTCTATGCCTTCTTTTTGCTCCAAATGCAGGTCATCCATCAGCTTCTTCAACCATAATGCTTGGTTTACAGCTGCAGTAGCTGCAATGAACTCAGCTTCTGCAGTTGATTGGGCCACTATTTCCTGCTTCTTTGAACACCAAGAAAAACAAGCTGACCCAAATGTAAAACAATAACCCAAAGTACTTTTCATATCATCCACTGATCCAACCCAGTCACTGTCAGAATACCCTTGCAACTTAAACTTCTGAATTCTGCAGAATTTGATTCCATATGAAAGAGTACCTTTCAAGTACCTTAACACCCTTTTTGCAGCTACCATATGCAGTTCACTTGGACAATTAAGAAACCTAGACAAGACACTTACGGTAAACATAATGTCTGGCCTAGTTGCAGTGAGATACATAAGGCAGCCAATTAAACTCCTATAAACTCTTTCATCTGCAGATTCCGATTCATCTTTCTTTTGAAACTTTTCCTTTTGACCCATTGGAGTACTTACACTCTTGCACTCCTCCATGTTGAAGATAAGAAAATACCTGCTGCCATTTAGTGAAGGAGTCACGTGAGGACCACAAAGATCTGTATGAATTAGTTGTAGCTTCTTTGTAGCTCTCCAGGTGGATTCTTTGAAAGGAAGTCTTGTCTGTTTGCCCAAAAAACAAGCTTTGCACCTTGTGATCTGCTCCTCCAGGATTGGTAACCCAGTTGCCATTTCATTCTTCTGCATTAATAGTAAGCCTTTGTAATGAAAATGCCCCAACCTTTTGTGCCATATTTCTGAATCACTAGCCTGACACTTGAATGTCGCTTGCTCCCTTCTCAAGGGAATTTAGAGAAAAACTCTTTTGTTGCATCTTTATTCTGAAGAGCTCCTGACCATTTGAGTCAAAGACCAAACACTTCACTTCTTCAAATATCACTTTAAATCCCTTTTCTACCAACTGCCCCACACTCAGCAAATTCTGATCAATATCAGGCACGTACATCACACCAGAAACCAGCTTAGTTCCAGCATAGCTCTCTATTGCTACAGTCCCTTTACCTTTCACTTCTAGATACTCTCCATTTCCAATTCTCACTCTTGACTGCAATGACTTGTCAAGGTCTCTAAATAGCTTTTCATCACTTGTCATGTGGTTTGTGCAACCACTATCAACAAGCCAACTATCACATGGAGCACTAGAGGAGAAACAAGAGGCAGCAAATAATTGATCTGCCTCATGCTGGTCTGCAACATGTGCCTCACCTTGCTGCTGATCTCCCTTTTCTTTGCAGAACCTTTCAATGTGTCCAAGACTATGACACTTTCTGCACTTCACATCTGGCCTCTACCAACATCTGAAGTGTGGGTGATTCTGCTTTCCACAATGCTTACATGAGGAATGCCCGCCCCAATTGTTCTTAGAGTTGATTGCATTGTTCTCTCCTGCAGCAGCTTCTGAACCACTACTGTCATCTCCTTTCTTCCATCTTACATCATGCTGTTCTTTAGCCTGCAAAGCTCCTTCTGTACTTCCTTCAAGCCTCATTAACCTTCTCTTCTCTTGTGCCTGCAGAGCACTTAGCAATTCTGCCAACTTGATTTGAGACAAATCCTTGGTATTCTCCAAAGATGCAATGGTTGCTTCAAACCTTTCGGGCAAGGAGACAAGAACCTTTTGCACTAGCCTATTATCAGAGAGGTCAGTGCCTAGAGCTCTTGCTTGATTTGCAATATTTACCAACTTATCAGAATACTCCTTAATTGTTTCAGACTCCTTCGTCTGCAATCTCTCAAATTGTGTGATTAGATTCAGCCCCTTCATGCTTCTAATCCTCTCATCTCCTTTATACTCATCTTTGAGGAAGTCCCAAATAGCTTGAGCTGATTCACAAGCCATAATTCTGCTGAAAATGGCATGTGAGACAGCAGCATATAAACAAGACTTTGCCTTTGCTTTTCTTGTTACCCTCTCCTTATGAAACTTGATCTGATTGATGGTTGGATTATCAGGAAGGGGAGCAACTTCATAATCTTGTTCTACAGCTTCCCAAAAATCGCAACCCTCTAGATAGGCTTGCATTCTCACTGCCCATGCTTGATAATTTTCTCCATCGAATATTGGTGGAGCCATTGCTGAAAAACCACTCGATCCTCCCTCCATTAATTTCTCAAGTCACTCACAGCCCTTTAAGATCAAGAAGGCTCTTGATACCAATGTTGATCTTTTATGAGAAAAACAAACATCAGAAACAATATTGTGCAACAGCTTATTTTATTCTGACTAATGAACTTGTTTTTAAATACAAAACTGAGTTCATGCGGTTGCTACTAACCAGCTGATTTTGTTGGTCCACAAAATCAGCAACAAACTAACAAAGCAATAACAGTAAAATGCAGTAAACAAACTCCTAAACAAAAGACTAATCAATTTAAAAAACAACTAATTAACTCCTAAAAAATAGAACATCAACAACAGTCTTGAAAGACTAACAGTCCCCTTAGTTCAAATTCACAAGACAATACATATATATTTGCAAAGAGAGAGAGAGAAAGAGTACTCAAGTCTCTGATAGTTGCATGGACGGTGTAGCCCTTGGCCAAGAGCTTCTTGACGAGGTAGGAACCAATGAAACCAGTGGCTCCTGTGACGCATACCTTGCAGCCTCCTTCCATCACATCACCATTCTAATTTCTATTTCTCCTTCACATACCATAGATAAAGATAAAGCAGCTACAACTACAAGTGGATTTTAAACACCGAGCGAGACAAATTTTCTACTTTCCACTGTCAGAAGCCACAACCCCCAAATTTCTCGGGTTAACGTAAGAAATCAAGAGGCTAATATTGTTGGGATCCGTCAACTTAATAGGATAAGATTTGGGTTAAGATACAGGGAAAAATTATTCTCAAAGTTACGTGATGAAATTAGTTTTTTCTTCTATACATACTTTTATGATTGTGTAATTTTTTTTTTTTAGGTTATGAGCTCCACTATTACATATCTATCACATTAAATTTATCTTCTTCTTTTTTTTTAAATAAAGAGGGGCTAAGCCCAAATTCATCCTCTTATGTTACATGAAAATAGATAAACCTGAGATAAATTCACTAATGACGTGATGATCTAGATTGAACTCCCACACTACTGCTTAACAAAAAAAAAAAAAAAATACAATGCTGTAATGAGAAATTTGGTGTTGCTTTTAAGGTTATTATAACTGGGAAAAATATTTTTTATTTTAAAGCACATAATTTTACATTATTTTAAATAAAATGACTCTTTTTTTATATATTTTTGTTGATCTTTTATATTTTTTCTTCTTCAAAGAGTTAGGAGTAGAGAGAAAAAAAAGAGTATTTTGAAAAAAAAAAAAGATAATATAAAAAATCAATAAATATATCCCACAACACAGTGGTTTCAATTAAAATAATAGAAGTTATGTACAAAGTTATACCTTCTTATTTTTTATAAAAAGGACTTTATTATTTCTTGATATATATTTTGAGAAAAAATGAGCATAATATTCAGCTAAACACAATCCCCGGCGCGGAATGCGCCAAGAAAAGAAAACCACTAGGGATAGCCTAGTGGTGTGAGGTGTGTGTGTTAAGAGTGTGTGTAGTGTAGGGTGTTGTGTTCAATTCCTTGTAACCTCCAAAAAACAAATGAGCATAATATTTTTGAATGCAACATAGGTCATCTTGCAGACTTAAAAAAACGTGGGGTCCACTTTGTTCAGGAGAGAGAAAAAAAATTGAAGTGAGCCCCATGATTTTTTGAGACTACAACATACCTATATTGCATCTTACAATATTATATTTATATTTCTCAAATATTTTTTTCTAAGGGGTTATTTGGTTGAATATAAATTTTTTTTATCCAGATATTATGATTTTTAGGAATATGATGAGAAAATTACTTTTGCAGAAAATTGTTTGATAGGCAAAATATTATCGGTATTTTATCCCAAAAAAGTGAAAATTTTGCAACACCTGATATTCCAAAAATACCAATGATATTTTGAAAAAAAATTATACACAAAACAAAATATCAATAAAATCAGATTCTCGAAAAAAAATTCAAAAACCTTATACGAAATATGGGTAAATAAGATTATCACTACCAAACACTCCCTGAAAATCTATCAAATATTATTTGCTTTCGCCCAATCGTTTTAGGATCCGTTCCACCTTTAAACTAAAAAAGGAACTGTAACCAAAATTTATTTAATTTAAAAAAAATGAAAAAACTCTATCTAGAAAAATTTGTCTTTTAAAAAATGAGATTGAATTCAGTAGGAGTAAAACTGTTCGTCCAATAATAGTTACTTTAAAATAATTATCTAAATTATTAATGAAGTTTAAAATATTTATTTTAATTTTAAATAATAAAAAAATTAAAATAAGTATAACTTTTAAAAAAATTAATTATGATGTTATAGAGGGTTCAGCTTCCATTCGTTGTATACCTTGATATAATGGAGAACTCAAAATCATGTCCTTCTTTAGAAAATACTTATGAATTAGTTAATTTAAATTTTGTAAATACTTTTATTTAAAAATAAATCTATAAATACATAAAGGTCAATACAGCTCAAGCTTATACGTAAATCCTTATGATGCATGCAAGTATACGAGGATGGCAAATCATTAATCGATGTTGTAAATTACCGGTGGAGTTAAAAATTGTTATTTTTATTGTAAGTTCACTTTTTTCAACAGTTACTACAGATATTATCTGCACTAAGTTCAATATGCGTCATTTTGAGGCGAAATTTATTATATTTTTGTAATTTTAATTTATTTCAGGTTTATTATAGTTTTTATAATTATAATTTTTTATTTTTTAATCCGACGTTATTTTGAGTAAATGCAGATAACGTATCTGCATTAACTGCAGAAATATTTTTCTATTTTATTATTGAAAAATAAGCACGATAAAGGAAAATATATTTCTCATGTTGCATGAGATAGTTTTATCTTATGCACACACACAAAAAATAGATAAGACCCATTTTTTCTTACTCTCTCTTCTTTTCAATGAGTTTCATCCACTTTTTTTGTGTGTTGTATCAGACAATTTTATTTTATGTAATATAATAAATATATTCCCAATAACATAAAGCATACAAAGATGAGCACAATTATGTTTATAAATTTTTTGTTGACAAACTTTTATAAACTATATTATTTACTACAATTATCAAATATTATATCTCAGTTGATAAGAGAAGGTAGAAGAAAGAAGAAAGCAATAACATATCACTAACAATTAGGGGTACCAAAATATATTGATATGACATGAATTTGACACGACACAAATATATCAATACGAACACAACACAAATTTTTATTCGTGTCAAAATCTTCAACATGAACACGATACAATTTTTTGCAAGTTGATATAATAAGAATAACAAGCAAAATAGGAATCAAAATCATAATTGACAAAAAAATTAAAAAAATGGGTCTAAATTAAAACAAACTAAAAAATATAATTAAAAAAATATGGATCGACACGAATTCGACACAAGACAAAATACAAATTTTTTGTGAATCATTTTTTTCAACACGAATATGATATGAATCTTTTTTAGGATTAATTCAAATATGAATTTTCATATCATGTTACGAGTCCTATTTTGGCACCCTCGGTAACAACATCATATGATTCATATCTCAGTTGTTCATCTACATGAAATATTAGATATCAAATTTCAGAGGAGATCATTTTCTATGCACTACGAGCAGGCAGTCTTTACATTGAGAGTGGAACACTTGAATAAAAAAAAATCTCACCTTTGAACCCATATATCAGAAAATTACCCATTTTAATTGACCTGGAGTACTGGTGGATCATATTAAATATTTCCATCTCAGAGAAGGAGTAATGTCTAATGAGAGACAAGAGGAAAAGGAGATCTGTTTTACTGAACTCAACCACTCAATATCAGAGCACGCTTTGTACATAAAGGCAAAAGCTACTTAAGAGAGAAAACAACACCAAGGTAAAACAGATAAATATTTAAGGCCAAGTAACTTAGTTACAAATTACAATGGTTCTAAAAAGTACAACTAAAAGTAACTAGATTTATTATGAAATGAAAGAGATAAGGCTGAAAACACTTGATTGGTCTCCAATCACTTCCAGCAGATTTTTATTTTATCTTTTTTTTTTTTTATATTTTCCTGTGTTTTATACTTCTACAAGATAGGCCAGCACAACTGGAGTTCAAATCTTACTGACCAAAATAAGAATTTTATTAATGGATGATATATAATTTTTTTTGAAAAATTCTCAAAAAAGATTGTAGGATTTTCCCTTAACCTAATGAAATATCGGTTATCTATTTCTATTTAAATTTTTTGTATTAAAAAAAAAGAATAATTTTTTGAAAAGGCCACTCTAGATCTCTCGAGCATATGCCCGAATAAAGACAAAATCAAGTAATGAAAAGGGATGAAGAGGGTCAAAATCAATAAAAAAGCATGAATAAGGCAATCAGCTAAATTGCAAACAAAAAAGAGAAGAAGCATAAGGTTATAAAAGAATCAATTGTTCATTTTCATTTTGAACGATTTGGACGAAATTCAATGTTCATATTAACAAAATGAAAAGCACCTAAATAAATGATTTGTGATTTATTGGGTGCATTTTCAGAATTAATATAACACAATTTATATTTCAGTACAGACTAGAGATCGCTCATCCTTCTTGCGCATCTGATACAATCATCTAATATCATCCTGAGGTCATACTTGTAGACAAAGCCTTTATCTATAAGCTTTGTCGTGGCCCACTTGATTGCCCTTTCAGGCCCTTCCAGATACCTGTAACCCAAATGCCAAATACTTGTCAGATTTTAAACATCTGCAATTGACTACAAAATTAACTTTTCAATTTAACAAATACAAAATATGTGTGAATAAATCATTTATAAGCATGAAGCAAAAAACCTTTGGAATAAAAAACAATTAGACCTACAACATAACGTGCTACTTGTCTGTATGTGCATAATATAGAAATTAAGTAATAATAACTTACTTCTTCTTCAAATGGAATTCTGGATAGGTTTGGAAATAGCAATTTGCTATATCAGCAGATGATGTATATGAGCTTGCAACCAAGAATCTGCCTTTTATTGATGGATTCTCTGCGCAGAAGATATGGGCTTCACAGACATCATCAACGTGGACTATTGGAATTTTTCCATCCAATTCTTCTAAGAACTTCAAAGCCATGTACGTGGCTTCATTGTCTTTTACCTGAGAGATAAGCACTGCAACACTCAAGGGAGTGTAACTGAGAAGAGTCTCCCCTCCCACAAGGCCACAAGCCAGACTTACCACCTCCAGTCCATCGCCATTTTTACCATTTCCATAACTCAATAGCTCTTTCTCAGCCAGTGTCTTCGAATCAGTGTAGCTCTGAAAAACACCCACGATTTATTTATTTGGACCCAGAGTTTCATTGGAAGCTACTAATCACTTAATATATGGAAATCATTAAAATATTTCTTAAACTCATCACTTAATGCATGGGAACCATTACAATACTTTTAAGGGGTGTTTGGTATCAAACTTTTGTTTAGAATGATGGAAAAGTGGGGTAGAGAATGTTTTTTTATCTATGTTAAGGTATCCTGATTTATTCCATGCAAAAAAATTCTTCAATCAATCCATATTTACACCTAGCACCACAAAAAAAGAATCCTCATTAGCTTATGGTATTTTTTTTTAGCCCTTGTACTCTGATTTTGATTCAAACAAATAAAGACCATAACCCCCTCATGATATATATGCAGATGTAAAATAGATACAGCAAGAAAAGCATAATAATTTAGTTATTTTGTTTCAAAATCCCATCAATATTTTACCATCAACCAAACACAACATCAATAAAATTAATTCAATTTTCCGGATATAATTTTGGCATACCAAACACTTTTTCATAATTTACTTGGGCAAAAATGTTTACCACCATATTTCTAAAAAAAACTTTCTCTATAAAAAAATATATCTCATATACCAAACACTCCCTTAAGTTCAGATTTAAGAGACATTACAATTTAGGCTTATGTCCCTCCTGCTGTGTGAGGAGACATGATTAGTCGAACTCACTCACTTTTAAAGAGAAAGAGAAAAAAAAATTAATGAAATTCACTCACTTATGTACAAGTGTGATAGAAAAAAAAAAATTACATAAAAAAGCAGAAATATTTTTTTCATAATATATTATTATTTACCTTATGAGGGCCAAATGAAAGGTTGAGAGGCGTCCAACAAGTTTCATCAATGAAATCTTTAAAGCCAGTCCCATCATCTTTAAGCGGAGAAGAAGCAACCACGGAGGAAGTGTAAATCAGTCGTCGCACTGTTCCTGATTTAATACAATATGTTGCAATGCTTTTTACTCCAGCTATTGCTGCTTCACTCATGTTCTTAAACTGCTTCAAATAATACCTAAATGTCATCACTTCAATCTCTATTTAATATTTGATTTGAATTAATTTAGTTCAAAAATATCTACGTGTTTACATTAATATTTGACAAAAGTGCCACTTAGCCTAAATCGGGTGATTAGATTACTGAAAAATTAGTACCCAGAATAAAAAAATAAAAAATAAAAAGGAGAATCATGGGTGAAGTTAACCTGAGACTCGCTTTGATGTTCGTAAGGAGTAGCAACGTGAAAGACAAACTCACAGCCTTGAATTGCAGGCTCATACTCATATGGCTTGTATATGTCTGCTTCATATAACACCAAACTAGCATTTTCTTGAGCAAAGCCTTTCAGAAGCCCTGTCTTGGACTCGTCCTCTGAAATGAATTTACTATTAAATAAAATATTTTAAGAATATATATATATATATATATATATATATATATATATATATTATAAATTAAATTCTTTTTATTAATAGTTATATGTCATCTCAAATGAACAGGGATCAAAATGTTACATTTTGTCAAAAAAATTATCCAAATGTCACACAAATAGTATTTTTGATCAGATTGTCACGTGTTATAATTCGCTACCACGTGGGTAGCCAATTTTGTGGCCAATGACTTCGTGACACGTGGCCATATTACAGACCAATTCGCTACCAGTGGTAGCGAATTATGTCACGTCAATTTTTTTCTGCGAAAGTGTGCCAATTATGTCACGTAATCATTAGCAGACATAATTTGCTACGAGTCGTAGCAAATTATACTTACGTGCAGTCTGGTAAAAAGTATTGTTCACGTGACATTTAGATAATTTTTTTGCCAAAAGGTGACATTTTGGTCACTGTTCCCATCTCGAAAGCTAACAAAATCACAAAATATAGTTAAAGCATATTAATTAAAGGGATAAGTGTGTGTCATTTTAAATAATATAAAATTATGTCATTTTAAATAAGAAAAAGATATAGATCATAGAGAAAAGAGAGTGGACAAAAAATAAAATAAAGGTGTAAGTCTCATCTTTTGTGAAAATAAAATGACACAAATTCTAACATTTAAAAGAATAAATATTTTTTTCTTAATTAAATCGCGAAAAAAGCTACATAGATCGGACAACAATGTGTCATTACCTCATAAAAGTGTTACTCCAAAAGTGAGGAAATGATTAGATTTAGATTATATTAAATATTGTAAAATTATGTCTAGCTTGTTAGTTTCTGATTTGTAATTTCTTTCTGTTTCTGGGGCTTAACCCCTCTTTATTTACAAAAAAAAAAAAAAAAAACAAGTAAAGATATGAAGAAAAAAAATCAAATTTAGATTATACTAGATTTTTATATAATATTAATATATAGATTTCTTTTGAAAATAATATTACAGCGAACTTCTTCTAGAGAGTGCGACGTAGCTCCTAAAATTTCTTTTAATAATAACAATAATATTAGAGCAAACCTTCTTAAAGTGCATATTAAATTGGGGGGATGAACGAATGGAAATTGGGAAGAGGGAGAATACTCAGGTTTCTAAGCGTTGAATGGACAGCGTAGCCCTTTTCCAGAAGCTTCTTGACGAGGAAAGAGCCAATATAACTACCACCGCCGGTGACGCATACTTTGCACCTCCGCTCCATCTCCAATCTCCCCTCTTTTATGTGTCTCTGTGGTGATTGTCATAAAAGCTCATCTTCTCTCAGCATTAATATCTAGAAGTCCTTAAAACCTCATCTTTTCTGTGTCTATCTATACCCTTCACTAGTGGCTGAGGTAAGTCCTTAAATATTAATGAGTTATAAAAAAAAAAAAATATCTTCTGCATATATAGAAATATGTTTCTTATATTATAAAAATAATTATATTTTCTATACATACATAAAATTATATGGAGTTTATGTGGATCATGTGAGAAGAAAAAAATATATATAGATTTACACATTTTTTTTTTTTTTGGTAAATAGATTTACACATTTTTATAAATGTATAAAAGATAAATTTATTTTCAATATTACGAGTAATATTAATCTTATATATATATATATATATATATATATAGGGAATAACATCTATCCTTTTAAAGGATATAAGCTTATATCATTTTAGATCCTAACCATTGATTTCCGTCCATCAACGGTTATAATTTATTGGATTAAAATTATTAATTAATTAATAATAAATTTGACTCATTAAGTTTGGCCCAATAGATTATAACCGTTGATGGACGGAAATCAACGGTTAGGTTCTAAAATGATATAAATTTATATCCTTTAAAATGATAGATGTTTTTCTTATATATATATATATATAGGGAGGGTTATATTTGTAAATTTTTTATTTACAAACTCTTACAAACTACATTATATATATATATATATATATATATATATATATATATATATGAGTTTGGTGTTTGTCATTTTAAATGACATAAGTTATGTCATTTTAGAAGAGAGATAGACACAGAAAAATAAAAATCATGGGAGAGAGAAAGTGAGTGATTTTTTTTAATTTAAAATTTAAATAAAATTTGTTTTTCTGTGTCTGTCTCTCTCTTAAAAGAACGGAGTGTTATGTCATTTAAAATGACAAACACTTTTCCTTATATATATATATGAAAAAACTATTCTCATGCTACATGATATAAGTTTTGGGAAAAATGATTCTGCAGTTACTGCAGATAAGTTATATGCATTTATTCACAAAACGACGTCATTTTGGTATTGAAATATTAAAAAATTATAAATATAAAGACTATTATAACCCTGAGATAAATTAAAATTACAAAAACACCATAATTTTCGCCCCAAAACGACGTCGTATTGGGCTTACTGCAGATAACATATCTGCAGTAACTGCAGAAAAAGCGAACCCATAAGTTTTCCCTCCTACAATACTTCGATAATTGTACCACCATTTTCTTTTCTTTTTATTTTATAGTAAATGCCCAAATTGGTCCCTAACAAAAAACTAGGTAACCAAATTAGTCCCTCACAAAAATAAATTCGTTAGATAGTCCCCAACAAAGACAAACAGGACCCACGTTCGTCCTTCTGTTAGTCCAAAACTAACGGTGTGACTGACGGTGTTTAGGTGTAACGTTAAGTGACACACTGAAGGCCATGTTGGTGATGGAACGACGTCGTTTATAGAGAGCACATCCACGTTGGTAAGAATCAAGTCACTTTCATCTAAGGAATGACGTCGTATGGTTTAGGGTACTTCTTAAACCAGAAATCAAGGGATTGAATCAAAGATTGAACATATGAATTTGGGGAAAATTGATTTACGGTTTAATGGTTGTGGGTTTATACTGTATGCTTTAGGGTTCTTCTTAGTTGATCTGAGATGAATTTATCTTCTGGAAGGGGGAGCTCAAGTAGTTCATTTGGGTTCAGAAGTGAAAGAAGGAGAGCTGCTTCATTGTGTAAATGTGGGAGGCACAATGTTGTTTACACCTCCAAGACAAATAGAAACCCTAATAGATCATTTTTGGTGCCCCAGTTTCAAGGTGAGGTTTATTTTTTCATGCGTTCTTTTTCTAATTTCAATGTTATTAACTGTTTAGTTTAATTTGGTTTAGGAAAAGAAGCCACACTGTAACTTTTTTGAATGGGTGGATGATGCTACATCTGATACCATGGAGCTGGAAGATTGGAAAATTAACAAGCTGGAGTAGAATATAGCTAAAATGAAATTCAAGTTGAACTTTTTGGAGCTGAACCACAGACAAGCAGCCAGCATGCAACAATTGCAGCTGAACCAAGTCCAATAGCATCAAGAGGCAGCAACCCCCCCCAGCAATCCTGCTGAGGCAGTGACCAGTGAGCAAGGAAGCACAGACACTTGTAAAAACAGGAAGAGTCGGGTCCGACACGCTCCGACACGGCGACACGCTCCGACAGGCTCCGACACGGTGTCGGACACGCGGTTGACTTTTTCCGACACGTTGACCATTCCGACACGCGAATTTGACCGTGTCCGACACGGTCAAATGGCATTTTCGTAATTTTTTTATTTTTTTTATTTTTTATTTTAAAAAAATTATTTTTTTAAAAAGTTAAAATATATTAATAAAGCTTCCACCTGATCATATCAATTTTATCTTTTTGTCTTTTTTTCTCTTAAGTAGATAAGAGAACATCTCAGCACCATTGTTGTCAATTCCTATCACGCTCTTGTTGTATCTTCTTCTCTCTGATCTCTCTAATATGATTTGATCTCTCTATCTGATATTATATCTCTCTCATTCCAGTTCTTATTTTTTTATTAAAGCTTTCATCTTTATAACGTGTTTATGGGTATTATTAATTTAGTTTCATTTTTTTGTTAAATTATTAAATATTAAATGAAAAATACACTATATAAATTAAAAATATTATTTAATATTAAAACGTGTCCCAACGTGTCGAAATTCATAATTTTTTAAGATTGACGTGTCGGGGTGTCGTGTCGTGTCGTGTCACGTGTCGCGTGTCGTATCGGTGCTACATAGCCAATGAGACAGCAACTGCAGCTAGCAGTGGCACCAGGGCCAGATTCATGAGCTTCATGTCTACACCAGGGTTCAAGGCACCTAGGCTAGCCCCATATAAATGATTGGAATACTCTGTAATCACTGACATTAGGCCTTTTTTTTGTATGGCTCTGATATAGGAATTCACTGGAATTGTAATTAGGCCAGTTATTTTGGTTTTGGCCCTGTTCAAATGTGTCTGTTGGCTTTTTTTTGTATGCCTATGATTATGGCCATATTAAGTAGGAACACTTTGTTTCTTTGGAAGACTATTGTCTTGGTCTTAATGGTGTATTATGTCAGTTGGTTTTTTTTGGAATTGTAAGTACGATCGGATGAAATGAATGGAATATGTCTTGTTACTATATGTTTGCTGTCATTACTATTTGTCATTGTTGTCATTAGTACTTGTAATATGGCATACTTCTTCTGAGTTGAATTTTTGTAACAACATTGTGTTGGTCTTCTAACAAGCTCTTTGCAGTCATTGTTGTCATTGCTTCTCATTATAACTTATACTGATACACATTTTGGGTGTATATTGGTACTTATTTTTTAGCTGTTGTGTCATTTTGGTACTCATCCTCTAACATTGTGTTGTTTCTGTCAATACTGCTATAGCAAATTTGGATGCTGTGTCATTTTGGGGTTATGTGTAAACATACCTGAACTTAGCACGCATCAGTACTTTATATCCCTTACAGGACCTTCACAATTTTTATCGAGACCCTTTTTTGTCCCTGTTTTTTTTCACATTTTGCCATATTGGTCCTTCACAAAATTATCGGGGTCCTTTTTAGTCCCTGTTAAACATGACAGTGACACCAATGCCACAAAAAGTTGTTACCAGCCCCACTGCTCATTCCCCTTTCTGTATCATTCCCTCAATCCTTCTTCTTAGTGTTCATACAGTCGTTTGCATTTTTTTTTTTGCCATTTCAAGATAACTTAATCCAACATTTTGTCCCAATAAACTAAAGTTCAAGTTCATTAGCAAAATTATATACAATGCATGAACTAGGGGTGTTTGCGGTCTGGATTGGATCAGTTTTGGAAGCAAAAATCATCTGATCTAATCCCTTCGGTTTGATCATATCATCATCCATTCGATTTTGATTTTTTTTTTCAAATCTGATCCGATCCAATTCAATTTTTTTCGGTTTGGATTCGATCGGTTTTCGGTTTTTTGAAAATCTTAAAATTTATTTCATGATTATTGTGCAAATAACATTTTTTGTATATATTGGCTTTGTAATTTTTTTTTTTTGAAATACAAAAGCATTAGTAAACTATAATATAATTTTTTAATTTTGGCAATGAAATATGAAGCTCTACAAAGATAAAATTTTGTTGATGATGACTAGATTTTTTCTTGGGTTTAGTTGATGGGTTAATGGGTCTTAGGTTTAGAAATTTTTAGGCTATGATTAGGGAAATACCCAAGTAGGTACAGGAAAATTAATATATTTGATCGGTTTGGATTGGATCAGTTTTCATCAACCCATCCAAAAACCGATCCAATCCAATTAAAATTTATGATTTTTAATCGGTTTTCGATTTTTCGGTTTTCGGTTATCGGTTTTTCGGCTCGGTCACCGCGGTTTGAATCGGTTTGGATCGGTTGAAGAACACCCCTAGCATGAACAACATCTCATTACATCCCAAGACTGGTCTTTCCATTACAAAGAAGCATACATATTACAGATTAAAAATGAACATTTCACTTCATCCTACTACCAACATATATACATATTACAAAAACAACAATAATGGATCCAACAAACACCCTAACAACACACATGCATAATTTCCTTCTCAACCCTTTCAAACTGTGTCTGCATCTTCATTGATATGTCTTCAATCTTTATACAGTACTCATTAATCTTCTTTTTGTTGTCATTCACATCTAGCTGCAGTTCATCATTGAGCTTCACCAAAAAGTTCAACTTCAATCCCATTTCAGCTACATTCAACTCCAGCTTATTAATTCTCCAATCTTCCATCTTCATGGTATCAAATGTAGCATCATCCACCCATTCAAAAAAGTTACGGTGTGGCTTCTTTTCCTAAATCAAATTAAACTAAACAGTTAATAACATTGAAATTAGAAAAAGAACGAATGAAAAAATAAACCTCACCTTGAAATTGGGGCACCCAAAAAATGATCTATTAGGGTTTCTAATGGTCTTGGAGGTGTAAACAACACTGTTCCTCCCGCTTTTACACAATGGAGCAGCTCTCCTTCTTTCACTTCTGGACCCAAATGAACTACTTGAGCTCCCCCTTCCAGAAGATAAATTCATCTCAGATCAACTAAGAAGAACCCTAAAGCATACAGTATAAACCCACAACCACTATACTGTAAATCAATTTTCCCCAAATTCATATGTTCAATCTTCGATTCACTACCCTGCTTTCTGGTTTAAGAAGAACCTTAAACCATACGGCGTCGTTCCTTAGATGAAAGTGACCTGATTCTTACCAACTTGGATGTGCTCTCTACAAACGATGTCGTTCCAACACCAAAGTGGCCTTCAGCATGTCACTTAATGTTACACCTAAGCACCGTCAGTCACACCGTCAGTTTTGGACTAACAGAAGGACGAACGTGGGTCCTGTTTGTCTTTGTTGGGGACTATCTAACGAATTTATTTTTGTGAGGGACTAATTTGGATATCGAATTTTTTGTCAGGGACCAATTTGAGCATTTACTCTTATTTTATTTTTTTAGGTGGTGGAGCCCTCAAGTTTATCTCTATGACATGAGATAACTTATCTCCTTTAACATGAGATTAATAAAATCCTTATATATATATATATATATAGGGGTTTGATTTTATCATGTTGCATGAGAATTGAATTCTCATGTTGTGACACAACTAGTAGTAGGCCCCACATCTATTAAAAAGAAAAATAAAAGAAAAGCTTTGCACGCAAATCGAATGATCACAACATAATAATTGAATTCTCATGCAACATGATAAATTATTTTTCCATATATATATATATATATATGTATAATGTTTTGGGGAGGTAGAAAAGAAAGGGATCCGAGAGAGGGAAGAAAAGGAAAATAAAGGATATTATTTCTCCTTTATTCTTGAGGTTAAAATATGATAAGAGAGAAAAATAAAAAATTATAATTTTATCTTTTTTAAAAAAAGTTAAGGGATAGGATATTGTGATACACAAATAATGTTACGCATAATGTTACGATCACATCTTAACCGTTGATTTCCGTCAATCAACGATTATCATTTTTCAAATCAAACTCATTAATTAGTTATTAATTCACAATAAATGATAATCGTTGATTGGCACAAATCAACGGTTAAGATGTGGTCGTAACATTGTGCGTAACATTATTTGTGTGTCACAATATCCTTTCCCAAAAGTTAATACAATCATTGTGTTTTATAAATTTTAAATTAAATTAAATTTATAAAAAAAATTGAAAAATACGAGACACATTTGGACACAAATAAAATAACTATGTAGAGAAGCCTGGTTATATTTTCACACAAACAGACGAAGTTTCACATCACAACTTCACAAACTTTATCCAAATGTTTTGAGCAGCAAAATAGGCTTTTTGACCACTGTAGCCCTTATTTAATAATTAAATATCAAATTGACCTTGATTATAAACTATTTCAAAAATTTAACCTTTTCAAAAAATATAACACCAATCTGCCCCTGTTTGGCCGTTGACCATCAGGACTACCCGGTAGCTCCCTCACTACCCGGGTAATTTTTGAAATTTTTCCCCTACCCGGATAGTGAAGGGAATAGCCGAGTATATTTCAAATTTCTGAAAAAATGTTTGACCCATTTACCCGGGTAGGAAGGGAGGGCTACCCGGGTAAATAATCAGATCAGCAATCTTGATCTGAACGAATTGGCCAGGAATGCAAGTTCTAGGAGCAGCTGCACTGATGCACCGCACCTGACACTGCCTTCCACATGCATCACTGTTGTCCCATATACCTTCCCCGGCTAAACCAAACATATTGCTTGATGGAAACTGTGATGCATCTCTGATGCACCGCACCTGATACTGCCTCCCACATGCAGCACCGTTGTCGCACATACCTTCCCCTGCTGAACCAAACATGTTGCTTGATGGAAACTGTGATGCATCTCCGCCGAAACACGCGATAGCTGTATCATCACAAGTCACAACCCATAAAACACATTCATTAACTGAAATTTGGTTTTGGTCTGTTTGAGGATAATATATGTCAACGTTTCAAATAACCCTTTTTTTTTTGTACATGAAATTGACAGTTTTATTCAAGCACAATATATATATATATGTGAACTTTTTTTTTTTTGTACTTACGTAAAAAGGGAGGACCATATTGGGAAGCAGTGCCAACGTCACCACGAGAGTAGTGGATGAACAGGGTTGAGAGTAGTACATGATTATTTATCCGGGTAGTCCCCTCCCTATTCGATTAAATAATTCAATCATTTTCTCAGAAATTTGAAATATACCCGGGTATCCCTTTCACTACCCGGGTAGGGGAAAAATTTCAAAAATTATCCGGGTAGGGAGGGGGCTACCCGGGTAGGCTTGATGGTCAACGGTTAAACATGAGATGATTGGTGTTATGTTTTCTGGAGAGGTTAAATTTTTGAAATAATTTATAATCAAAGTCAATTTGGTAATTAATTATTAAATAAGGGCTATAGTGGTAAAAAAACCCAGCAAAATAACCTAAAACATTGAATAGTATCAAATTCAAATACAAAACCAGGAAATAAAAATAAGAGACACGCGCGATCACAAATCACGCGCATGTGTGCTTTGATCTTAGTTTTTTTTTAAAAATTAGACATGTTTAAAAATAATCATAATTTATAACTTTTCATATTATTCTGGAGTGAACATTAATGTCTAGCAGGATAGCTAGTATTTATATCTACGGAGCTTGTGGTAAAGACGACATGCAATTAGAAGTCCTGCACCTTAGGCCAAAGTCTGATGAAATGAACAAGGGGTGTGTGTATGAGTCACCTGCGGTGAATAGGATGTGCTCTAAGCACAAGTGTGTAGGTTGTAGCCATGGTGGCCAGCCTAGTGAATACTAAGATAGTTTATCAGATGAGTTCTTAGATGATCCCCTTTGTTAGCTATAAGGGTTTATATATAGAAGAATGGACTAGGAGATTCTGCCCCTAGTGGGTAGTTTACAGGTGACTTAATGGCATGATGCAATGCTTAGTGGGTGGTTACTGGAAGTGGATGGAAGTTAGGGGAGAGTGGTGGAATAAGATGCTCCATGTAGTGGGGATAGGAAATGGGAACCACTTAAGTGATTCATAGCATAAGCCCCCAGCCTGCATTGCGCATAGTGGGTAAACTCGTGCCTATCAAATAGTGTTTAGTGTTGTGAAAAAAGGTTACGAATGCCAGGAAAACCCAACTTGTGAATGCTTCCGGGTTCCAGGTTGCTTTATCGTGTTGCTCGTTGGTTGTAGTCGTCTCCAGATTTGTAATTGCTTCCGAGTTTAAAGCTGGAGGTGGTTTCTCATATTTGTCAGCCTAGACCTGCAATAAATAAAAACAATAATAGTTTATTGCGTACCTAAGTAGGGTGTGAGAACCTTATATGATGATGTCTTGTGCGCTGATTAGGATCATTCAGAATCAAATGTTCAACAATTTTCCCGCTTCCGATTAAAAAAAGGACGGCTGCCCAAGGTCTTCATTTGGCGGCAAAGGACTTTGCTTTCCTATTTTCAAGTAGGAATTGAACGGGTGTCCAAGAGGTCAATTCTGGCAGCAAGGAATTTTGTTTTCCCACTTCCGAATAGGAATTGAACGGGTGCCCAAGTGGCCAATTCTGACGGCAAGAGACTTTGTTTTCCCGCTTCCGAGTAGGAATTGAACGGGTGTCCAAGTGGACCACTTAAGTGGTTCCCATTTTCTATTCCAACTACATGGAGCATCTTATTCCACCACTCTCCCCTAACTTCCATCCACTACCAATAACCACCACTAAGCATTGCATTATGTCATTAAGTCACCTGCAAACTACCCACTAGGGGCACAATCTCCTAGTGCATTCATCTATATATAACCCCTTATAGCTAACAAAAGGGATCATCTAAGAACTCATCTGATAAACTATCTTAGTATTCACAAGGCTGGCCACCATGGCTACAACCTACACACTTGTGTTTAGAGCACATCCTATCCACCGCAGGCCGCAGGTGACTCACACACCCCCTTGTTCATACCATCAGACTTTGACCTAAGATGCATGACTTCTCATTTCCGGTAATTTTTACCATAAGCCTTGTAGGTATAAATACTAACTATCCTGCTAGATATTAATATTCAGTCCAGAACATATATTTTAGGTTACATTCTCCTTAACGTTACCTGGGTTAAGGTACAAGTTTTGCCACTGTGTCTGTGCTAATTAACTGTTGAGATATATAGTCTCACATTGGTTGTATGTGCAACTAATGTGGTCTTTATAAGACTTTGAGCACTCCCACCCTTTGAGCTAGCTTTTGGGGTGGTGTATCCCAAGATTCTTTACATGGTATCAGAGCCTCGCCGCCCTCCACTTTCTCTCGTGGAATTTCTTTCTTCGCACAGGTAGGCTGAGCCTGTTGCATTATCCACGCTTCTAGCCCAATAGGCTCCCGTGTGAGGGGGCGTGTTGAGATATATAGTCCCACATTGGTTGTATGTGCAACTAATGTGGTCTTTATAAGACTTTGAGCACTCTCACCCTTTGAGCTAGCTTTTGGGGTGGTGTATCCCAAGGTTCTTTACATGGTATCAGAGTCTCGCCGCTCCTCCACTTTCTCTTGTGGCATTTCTTAGCACAGGTAGGCTGGGCCTGTTGCATTGTCCACTCTTCAAGCCCAATGGGCTCTTGTGTGAGGGGGCGTGTTGAGATATATAGTCTCACATTGGTTGTATGTGCAACTAATGTGGAGTTTATACGGCTTTGGGCACTCCCACCATCTGAGCTAGCTTTTGGAGTGGTGTATCCCAAATAATTAATCAGAGTGTGGTTTGATGTCGAAGGCGAGTGAGTAACCGAGCAAGGGACTGGCGCGTGGGGACCTGAGAGGGACTTCGCTCATCTAATTCTCGGTGCTATCGTAGTAAATTACATCGGAGAAATCCAACCCTTCTGCCACACACCGCTGTGTCTCGCACTTCCGCCATCTGCTTATGTTGGTTAGTGGCTTCTTTGGCCCCACCAGCGGCCACTTTTGCGTCCTCGGATCGATTTTTCGGTCGTTGTCTTTCATAAATTTTCTCAAAATTTATAAGAATAAAAAATAATTTATTATTTTAAGTATGACAAAGATATCGATCGAAGGGTTTTATAAAAAAAAAAATCCATATTTTATAAAACTCACATGGAAGAAAAATATATAAACAAAGTTTTCCCAACTCTTGTGCACACCCTTAGCCGTTAAGGTTTCTCATGTTGAATGGCGAGAAATAACAATCGAAATATATCAATCCTCATCGTCTAAATAGCGAAACAAACATTCATTTTAATAGATGTGTTGAAAACACATAAATGGAAACTATCAGATATAATATTTTAAAAAAGTACAGCCAAAATGCGGTTCAAGTTTCCACCTACAACACAACTCAAATTAAAAAGAACAAGTATGTATCAGCAACGTAAACCATTCTTAATCCTTCTCTTGCTTGAGAAGCTTCTCGCGCTTTGTAGCAGATATCTGAGTACCACGTTTGTCCAGGCGGGCCACAACGTTAGGGAAGGATACCTCAACCGATGTCCATTTGTCCCTAAGGTCCCTCAACCATTTGTCCTCAAGATCCCTCACCTCATCTTGAAAAGCGGCGTAGGATTGGAGACCCTCCACCAATTTCCGAAGCTCAGCCTCCAACTTTTCAGACACCATAGCTTTCTCTTTCAACTCCTCCACCTGACTTGCAATAGCCTCAGCCTTAGCTTCGGATGCCAGCTTGGCAGCCTCCATCTGAAACAGTTTATCCTCCAAAGCGTCGTTACGGGACCTCTCTTCAGCCAAAGCACTCGCCATCTGTTCCTTCTCTAGACGAAGAGTAACAATCTCTTCCCTCAGAACACGGTAGAACCCAGCAAGAGATGCGCTCCTCAGCGACCATTTCTCCACCTCGTCCAAGTAATGAGTCCAGTCATCTTCCCCCAAAGCCCTTAGGTTCACTCTGTCATTTGGGGTTAAGATAGAGTTCCGCACCTCCATCGAAATCTCTCCCTCTTTCCAAATTGATGAGGAAGCGGTCTCAGATTGTGGAGGCTCGTTGAGAGACACCACCGCAACAGATTCTGTTTCTCCTTTCACAAGAGCAGCTCTCTTAGGTTGCCTGGCGCCCGAGCCGGAACACCCCACTCGCTTCCGTGACTCAGAGCTATTGGGGTCCATTATCATGGGTCGTTGAACTTCGGGGGTAGAAGGAGAAAAAGTACCACCGGCCACTTCATCACGAAGTGCCCTGAGCTCTGCTACAAGTTCCTTCACTTTTTTACCCGCAGACGCCATACTCTCTGCACAACCAAAACCAAAAAAAAAAAAAAATTTAACTAACATCATATACATAGAATGCTTGAGTGACGTTATGGAAATTAGTACCGAGGCATGCATGTATAAGAGTAAAAGAAACACATCTTGAGTGACTCTTCTGTTCTGTTGAAGTGTGTAAAATAATTTTTTTAAATTACAACATGCTATCAAATGCAGAGAACTCTCAAGTGAAATTATCAAGTTAAAAATCAACAGAGGGCATGAGAAACTAGGAAAATTCCCTTCCAAGGTTTGAACAAAGTTTTAGTTTTTTTATCGCCACCAATAATCCTCAGTTTAAAGTGGGTATATTTTAGCATGCATCAAAGATAAAAAATACTTTAATCTTTGACCAAGCCTTCCAAAATTTTGAGTAGAACTTAGAGGGCAATAACAGTGAAATTAACCATTCAAGAGAAAGAAGTACATAGATTTTTCATACAAACGGAAATCCTTCAATAATATCTCCCTTTATGCACGAAAACAACGCTTAAATATAGCGTTAAAAACAATTGCGAAGTTAGAAGTTAAAGGACATTAACGACAAGGTAGATGCATCATGCATAGCATTTCCACTTCAATCATACACTCTCGGGTGATGCAGAAACAAGACGGTGATGATGGTGTACATGGTTTAAACAACATTATCAGCAGAGAAAAGAGGGTAAAATTAAAATGATAAGATCAAATGGTATAATTTATGTGAGAAAAAAAAAATAAGTAAAAGGACACCAAGAATTTGTGTCAGAACACCAGAAGCCTTACCTTATTCCTCTCTGTAATCACTCTCCTAAAGTTCTTTCCTTCTTCTCTCGGGTCTTCACCGTGCAGCAGATAAAGAGAGTGTTGTGGATATTAGATGCAAGTGCCAGGGTATAAAATGCGCATTCACGTTTTGCAATATCTAATTAATGTAATTGACAAGGAGTTTTACTGGGACTAGAACTGCGGGCAGCTCAAGCATCTCCTTATTGGGTTAAAGATCGACGGAAGGGACGTCGAATGGACGGGCCATTCTTATCATTCCAAAAGACTATCACGATTTGGATCTCCTCGTATGAAAAAATGGTGATATTATTTAATTATAATTTTTTATTTAAAAATTATATATTTCTTTCTTTCTTATATCATTGTTAACGAGTCGTTGGAATCAAATAACATGATCATATAATTATTTTTTGATGTAAGGATCCAAATCCAATATGTATGTAAAAATATATGAGGTATAAAGAAAAAAAAATATAAATCCCACATATTTTTATGTATGTGTAGAAAATAAAATTATTTCATATTTATCCCTTTAATATATCATGCCCCGCCAAGATAGAATCATGAAATCAAAATCAATTTAATTTTAGGGATTAATTCCTATAATATTATAGGAGATAGTTTTATTTTTTACTTATTTATAAAAATGTGTGAGGTTCATATTATTTTATATATTTTTTTACATGTGCCCCACAAACTTTTATATGTATGTAAAAAGGATTTTATTGTTCTCTTTTTACATAAGATAGTTATCTTATGTGGTAGAGAGAAAATGAGTGAGTCCCACCATTAGAAAAAAAAAAAGTGAGGTGTGAAAATAAGAGAGAAGTTATCTTGGTAAAAAAGGAGTAATATTTTCTCTGTAAAAAGGGAAAAGTGAGTCTACTGTTACAGAAGAGTTCTTGTCTTTTGTCCGTGACAGAAAATTTTTTGTGGGATCCACATATGACAAAAAGGAAATAAGAAAAAATGTTTGACACAAAGATCGAACCATCAGCTGGAGATTGTTTTCTTTCCTGTGACACATGTAAAAAATAAAATTATTTCCTATAACACAAGAAACATTAATCTCATAATTCAATTATTAATACTTTTTCAGAAATAGCAATTATTTAAACTGGAATGGATCTCTCATGTGAATTTTTTACATTTTTTATTAATGTTGATAAATTAAAATTGAATTTCAAGAGAAAAATAAACACACAAATTTTATATAACTAGGTAATATAAACTTTTAACAGAAAAGATTCACTTCCTATTTAAATAATGCATGTCTCGCCTTCTACGCGTGAATGTGTTGTTTTTTTTTTTTGTGTGGTAAATCGTGAATGTGTTGTTAAGTGTGATTGTGAGAGTTACGAGATTTATTCAATTACCACGATATATCCAAAAAAATTGTGTTGAATCTCACTATAGGATTAAACTTTGAAATAATGACTAGCGTGCTAGAAAGAATGGGCAACTTGACATGCTTATGCGTTTAATTACATTTAACAAACAATTTATTATAAAAAATTATTTTTTCAATATTTTTTATTTACCATTTTGGTAAAAGTGCCACAGATATATATGAGTTACCTTGATTCCGAGTAGTTTTTAAGCATTTTGTTGGATAGCGAAAACATTCATATATGCAGCTTACTATGAATAATCTATCTTAAGTATCATTATTTTCTCTTACAACTTACAAGTAAGCGTTGCTTACTTTATTTTCTTGTTTAGCGTATTATAACAATAGATATGTTACATTGGAATCTAAATATTTCTAACTTGAGTTGTTATATAAATATACACTTAAAAAAGCTATATCAAATATTTAAAGTGAAATAAATGAAAAAGCAACTCACGTTGATGTTTGAAATAACTGTGGAAATTATCCCTTCATAATAACTGATTTAATTTTATAAAACTCAACCAGGTAGCTATCAAATAAATCTTCCTATAGTCTCTGGATCAGTCAATAGCGTTTAAGTGTTCATCAATTTAATCATAGAGCTTTACTGAAGATGACAAATGAAGAGAAAATTTATGATGGACCAATTCAACCTGAGAGACCAACTGAAGTAAAAAATTTAATCAGACAAAAAGAAACATGCTTCCATCTACTTAGCGTTGTAAGTTCCTAACACTCTGGAAAAGATATTATATATAAAATGCTGAGCAGAAGCAAAAATTAATTAGGCATTCATATGGTTCGTGAGAACAGTACAACATTCTTCCATTAAAGTCCTTCAGTTTATTTGCCATGGCCTCGGCTAACTTCGCCGTCTCCATCTCAAAGAGTTTGGCTTCCAAAGCCTCGACCCTGGACCTCTCTTCAGCTAGCCGCTACCTTCGCCATCTGTTCCTTTTATTCGATTATCGGAGCAACCATTTCTCCGCCTGGCCTGAGTAAAAGGCCAAGTTTGATTCCTCCAAGGCCCCCAACCCCAAGTACGCCCTGTTATTAAAAATAAAAAATAATAGTAATAAAGATGTCATTTCACCTTCGTAAAGAGGTGGTACCTACATTTTTATATTTTTTTGTCTACTCCCTCTTTTCATTTATCTATCTTTTTCTCTCATTTTAAATGAAATAATTTTATATCCTTTAAAATGATACACATTTTTCTCGTACTAATAATATATCTATTATGGACCTTATATAGCTCAAATGAGCTTTATCCATTTTAAGGGGCTTTGGCAGAGGGAAACATTTTTTTATCCGATAATCACTATTTTTGTGAGTACGGTGAGAAATTAATTTTTTTTTCGATAATGTTATTTAAAAATTATTTGATAAATCAAATTTTTTTCACGAATATTAGGTCAATTCTTTAGTATATTTGGTTGATTTCGATGGAATGTGAACCGAAATTATAGAATTATCTCTTTTCAATTTTATAATTCTTGTTAAATCTCTCTCTTCATCGTCTTTCTTTCTCTCTCCCATCCCAACATCTCAATTCAAGGTTAGATCCACTTCTTAACAGAGCATTGGAAGATGAAGCCATTTGACCACAAGATTGAAAGACGTAGATTTTGGTTCAAATCTCCAAAGAATGGAAAATAAAAATACTGGAAGATGAAAGAAGAAAGCAAGAAAAATAAAAAATATTGGAAGACCGTGGAGTTCTGTATTTTTCGTTTTTGACGTTTGGAGTTCATTTTTGTGTTCAGTATTTTTCCTGCTATGGAGTTCATTTGGCCATACTGGAAGATCTATACATGAAAAATAATATGGAATTCATTTCTTTCATCTTCATGCTCCACCGTCTGTCACTTAGGAGTGTTGGGCTAGTTCAAGCCATTTGGCCCCATTGTCGAAGCTCTCCACCACTGTCGCTGTGCTTCATCATTGAACAAGAGAGGGTGTATTTGTCCAAAAAAATGTTAAAAACTGTTGAAATTACAGTGGAGAATTTTTGGTTTCCTTTTAGTTTCTTAAAGCAGGAAAGAGGAGTTAAGAGAAGAAAAATACACGCTTGGTTTTTACTTGTTCAGAAACTTGTCTTACCAAGTTTCCTACGTCAAGGATCAATTTAGGGAGACCACTACCTGGCACTTGTACTAATTAAATCAAGAACAAAAAGATACAATGTTCAGTTTCATGCTTAAAATAACCAAAGCCCCGAAGAAAACCCTAAAGCCCCAAATTTCATTCAACAGATCAAGAACCCTAAACAACAAGGCTTTACAAGATGCAATTGAACACAAAACAGAGCACAGCAACCACACAAATAGACTCAGTTGTGATACCAGAATCCTCACGTGAATCAGAAGCCCTTCTCCACACTTCTTGATGTCTTCAAGAAGCCACCGTCGAGTAAATCCTTGGTCTTCAACCACCACCAAGATCCGGTGATGAACCTGCAAACACAAGAGAGAACAACAGCCAAGAAAAACTCGATGCAATCTGGTTAGTAGATCAGATTTGGGTTTTTGAGCAAAACCCTATCAGAGCAAACAAGGGAACTTTGATACTGAATATAGAAGAATGAGAGAGTGTAGCAAAAATTATAATTGCACCGAATGTGTATTTTCAATATATAAACCCAATCAGAATGTTAATATATCACCTGACTACAAAACGCAGCGTTTCCATTAAAAGAGTTTATGTTACCAAAAAGTCCTTTTAACAGTACAACAATATAAAACTAGCAGGACTACGTATGGAAATACAGTTTTAACAAACTCCACCTTATTTTCAGAAGGTAGCATGCAAGCACCAGTAAATGGAGATAGCCTCCTTGATCATATATTCTCAACAAGATTGACCCAGAACCTTCAACAAGCTTAAGGCATCCTTAAACTTGTTTGCAGGAACGGAGTTGGTGAAAATGTCAGCAGGGTTTCATGAAGTAGAGACCTTCTCCACCTCAACCTGCTCATTAGAGATAATATCTCTAATAAAGTGCAACCTATCATCTATGTGTTTGGTCCTTTCATGAAAGGCATCATTTTTGGATAAGTGAATAGCACTTTGTGAGTCACAAAAAACCTTGGGAACATCCTTACCAAGTCCCAATTCTGATACAATACCTTTAAGCCATAAGGATTCTTTGATTGCCTCAGTCAGTGCAATATATTCTGATTCAGTTGTTGAGAGGGCCATCACATGCTGGAGATTTGATTTCCAGCTAACCACACTCCCTCCAACAGTGAAGACATAGCCAGTCACTGATCTTCTCTTATCCAGATCAGCTGCATAGTCTGCATCACAGTATCCTCTTACACCAAACAGGTTAGAATCATCAGCAGTAAAATTTAAACAGTTATCACAAGATCCATTTAAGTATCTAAAAATCCATTTTACTGCATTTCAATGTTCTCTAATTGGTTTAGACATAAATATGCTCACCACACTCACTCCATGAGCAATATCAGGCCTAGTGCCTATCATGGCATACATTAGACTTCCTATAGCATTTGAATAAGGCACTTTTTGCATGTAAACAAATTCAGTTTCATCTAATTCACCACATACAAGTTTCAAACGAAAATGGGCAGCTAAAGGAGTGTTCAAAGGCTTGGACAAATGCATAGCAAACAGTTTTAAAATCTTTTTCACATAATGTGATTGAGACAAAGACAACACTCTTGCATCTCTATCTCTAAAAATATCCATGCCTAAAATTCTTCTAGCAGGGCCTAATATTTTCATATCAAATTCCCTTTTCAACATTTCCTTTAGCTTATTAATATTATGTATGTTATGAGAAACAATGAGCATATCATCAACATAGATAAGCAAGTAAACATAGCTATCATCATCAGCATTCAAGTAATACACACAGTGATCATAACTACGCCTATTGAAACCTTGTGATATGACAAAGTCATCAAATATCTTGTACCATTACCTAGGTGACTGTTTCAGGCCGTACAAGGATTTCCTAAGAAGGCAGACTTTGTCTTTGTAGCCTTTCTTTATGAAGCCATCAGGTTGCTCCATAAAATTTTGCTCCTCTAAATTTCCATGCAAAAAGGCAGTTTTAACATCTAGCTGTTCTAATTCTAAATTGAAAATAGCTACAGCAGATAAAAGAAGCCTAATAGAAGTGTGTTTAACTACAAGAGAGAAAATTTCATTATAATCTACTCCCTACACTTGGGCATAGCCTTTGGCTACCACCCTAGCTTTATACCTTGATCCTTCTACACCAGGGATGGCAGGTTTTCTTTTGAAAACCCACTTACATCCAATTACCCGTTTATTTTGAGGTTTGTCCACTAAGAGCCCCGTCTGGTTCTTTATTAGTGAATCCATTTCATCCTCCATTGTTGCATGCCATTCCTTCCAAGTACTTGACTTCATTGCCTCCATGTAGGTTGTTGGTTCCTCTTGTTCCATCAGTTCACCAACCTGCAAAGCAAAAGCAATAATATCAGCATTGGCAAATCTATTAGGAGGTCTTATTTGCCTCCTAGCTCTATCCCTGGACAACAAATAATCAGTAGGAGCTTGTCCTTGCTGGTTATTTCCAGTCTCTAGTTCCCTAGGGACATCCGAAGTATTTTCTTGTTCATTTTCAGAAGAATCTTCATGATCCTCTCCTGGATCAAAGACATTAACATTCTGCCTTGTATGGGCAGATTGTTCCACCTCCACCTGGACCTTATTGGGGTGGTTATTTTGCTCCTTAGCCTGCAAAATATCTTTGTAGAAAGTTAGCTCATCAAAAGTAACATCCCTACTAATTCTACATTTCTTTTCGCTAACCAGCCACAACTTGAAACCCTTTGTGCCTTTAGGGTAACCAATGAAAACAACTTTTAATGCCCTTGGCCCAAGCTTATCTTGCTTAAAATGTACATAGGCCAAGCATCCAAAAGGTTTCAAGTAGTTCAGATTGGGAATTTTATTATTCCAAAGCTCCATGGGAGTTTTAAAGGCTAAAACAGATGAGGGAGATCTATTTATCACATGGCATGCTGTTGAAACAGCCTCAGCCCAAAAAGTTTTACCCAAGCCAGATTCAGATAACATGCATCTAACTTTATTTAAAATTGTTCTATTCGTCCTCTCAGCTATACCATTTTGTTGAGGTGTTTCAACACAATATCTATGTCTAGCAATGCCATGTTCCTTACAATAATCAGAAAACTGACTATTGCAAAATTCAAGACCATTATCAGTCCTAAGAACCTTAACCTTCATGCCTTTCTCAGATTCAACAGCAACCTTCCATTCCTTAAAGCAATCAAAAGCATGATCCTTTTGCTTTAGGAAATAGGTCCACAACTTCCTTGAAAAGGAGTCTATAAGGGAGAAGAAGTAGTGGCAACCCGAAAGGGAACTAGGAATATTGGGAGAACCCCAAAGATCAGAGTGAACGTAATCAAGGGTCTCTTTTGTTTGATTCTTATGCTGTGAAGCTTTGCTATGGGACTTCCCTAGGATGCAGCTGTCACAAAAGTCAAGAGGGAAAAAATTCTTTAAAGGAAGGATCCCTTGTTTACATAGCTCTTGCAACCTTTGGTTGCTATTATGCCCCAATCTTTTATGTCAAAGAAGGGGCAGATCAGAACTCTTCAAGGCCACACAAGACTCAAGTCCTATGGCCTCACCATCTAAAATGTACAACCCATTCACTAGCTTACCCACTATAGCCACCCTAGACCCCTTAGCAACCTTTAGAGTTCCTTTCTCACTCTTAAAGTTGTAACCATTCAAGTCTAACATCCCCAAAGATATTAGATTTCTCCTTAGGGTGGAGACAAGTCTCACATCCCTTAGGACTTTGACAGTCTCATCACCCATCTTGAAACTGACAGACCCAATACCTGTTACTTGACAAGTATCATCATTTCCCATTAACACCTTACCTCCCTCAAATGGTTTAAAACCACTCTCTCTTGGGTGTCATGTGAAATGTACACTCAGAATCCAACACCCACTCCAAATCAGTGGAGTTTTTAGACAAGACCAATAGCTCACCACTCTCATAACTAGTCAACATATTTGCATAATCTGTCTTGTGATTATTAGAAGGGGCAGCTTGTTGCTTTCCCTTCTCCGGGCAGTTCTTTTTCATGTGCCTTTCCTTGTGGCATAACCAACAGATTAACTTCTGCTTACCTCGGTCTTTGTTTTTATTTTGATTATTATTATTTCCCTTATTCTTGTTAAACTGGGATTTCTTTTTGAATTTCCCTTTGACATTCATCCCCTCTACAGGAGCCTTTTTATTGGAGTTCATTTCCTATTCCTTAGACCTAAGGGCTGCCAACACATCCTCAAGGGACAAAGACTCCCTACCATACTTAATAACAGCTTTCACATACTCTAAAGCATAAGGGAAGGCATTTAAGAGTATAATGGCTTGGTTTTCATCAGATATCTTCTCATCCGTATTAGCCAAGCTTATGGTTATCCTCTTAAATTCATCTAAGTTCTCATCTAATGATCTATTAGAGTCCATTTTAAATCCAAACAGTTTTTCCTTAAGATAAATTTTGTTTGATAAGGACTTAGTTATGATAAGGGATTCCAGCTTTAACCAAACCCCGGCAGCAGTGGTTTCATCATCCACTTGTCTAAGTACGTTGTCAGTCAAGTGCAAAATCAGCAAACTGAATGTAGTTTCCATCATTTCCTCCTTATCCTCATCACTCATGGTGGCAGGTAGATCCCTAGCACCACCTAAGGCCTTGGAACACTTTTGGTGAACCAATACAGCCTTCATTTTCTTCCTCCACATATTGAAGTCTCCTTTGGCATCGTATTTCTCCTCCTCCATGCGTGCAGTGCCCATCTTGATGACTTTCAGCAACCATGACAGCAACCAGAACAGACGCGATACAAGAAAGAAGAGGAGATGAAGCGCGGAAAAAATAACAGATAATGTTCTTGAAATAAAGAACTCAAAAATAGCAGTAATTACAGAAATAGAATAAAGCATGCAATAACGAATTGCAAGAAAGAAAACAATCAACATGAATGAGCAATTACAGAGCACAGATACAGGCAAAAGGAGGCACGCAACCTAAGCTCTAGATACCAATTGTTGAAATTACAGTGGAGAATTTCTGGTTTCCTTTTAGTTTCTTAAAGCAGAAAAGAGGAGTTAAGAGAAGAAAAACACACGCTGGGTTTTTACTTGTTCAGAAACTTGTGTTACCGAGTTTCCTACGTCAAGGATCAATTTAGGGAGACCACTCCCTGGCACTTGCACTAATTAAATCAAGAAGAGAAAGATACAATGTTCAGTTTCAGACTTAAAATAACCAAAGCCCCAAAGAAAACCCTAAAGCCCCAAATTTCATTCAACAGATTAAGAACCCTAAACAACAAGGCTTTACAAGATGCAATTGAACACAAAACAGAGCACAACAACCTCACACATAGACTCAGTTGTGATACCAGAATCCTCACGTGAATCAGAAGCCCTTCTCCACACTTTTTGATGTCTTCAAGAAGCCACCGTCGAGTAACTCCTTGGTCTTCAACCACCACCAAGCTCCGATGATGAACCTGCAAACACAAGAGAGAACAACAGCCAAGAAAAACTCGATGCAATCTGGTTAGTAGATCAGATTTGGGTTTTTGAGCAAAACCCTATCACAACATACAAGGGAACTTTGATACTGAATATAGAAGAATGAGAGAGTGTAGCAAAAATTATAATTGCACCGAATGTGTATTTTCAATATATAAACCCAATCAAAATGTTAATATATCACCTGACTACAAAACGCAGCGTTTCCATTAAAAGAGTTGATGTTACCAAAAAGTCCTTTGAACAGTACAACAATATAAAACTCGCAGGGCTACATATGGAAATACAGTTTTAACAAAAACTTTTTGTGGTATTTTTGGATGACATTTTAAAAAAAAAATCTACACAAAACAAAATTTTGAGAAAATAAGATTCCCGAATTTTTTTCTTCAGAAATCTTATATCAAACGTGGATAAATGAGATTATCAATGTCATTTTTTCGAGAAACTCAAAAACTCTCAAGTAGCAAACACCCAAAATTCAAATATTTTTATTATTATTATTATGAGATACATGGCTTCCGTAGCTTCACGCTTTTATACATCTTTTAACACATAATCATTGATTGTAATGGTAATTGTATAATTTGACAGTGACCCGATAACAAATCCACTAAGTACTTTCTTAATTAATAATTATCACTCATTTTCTTTGGAGACTTCGTAATCCAATTATCACCACGGCCACCTTTAACTGAGAATCCACACAGGACACTGATGTTAGCTTAGCATCATAATTTAGGAAAATTTTCAGTTTACCTCCTCTGCGCATTATTCATTCATTATTATAACTTTTATAACGCGGTAGTTAGAAAACATTAGCAAGGGGGTGGGGTGGTTTCAATTATTAATGTTATTGAGGAAATTATTAAGTCACAGTAAATGACAACTAAGTTGACGCGCAGTGAATGTTTAGTATTTTTTTTTTTTTTTAAAAAGAAGTAGAAATAAGTGGGAGTTGTATAACATTAACTATAGAAGAGTGGTACAATAAATCTAATTTAGTGAGCTGCTTTTTAATCTCTTTTTCTTTTTGAATTTTTTTTTGACTGATTTATCAATTACATGACTAATGAATGCATAGCCCTCCTACCAAGTTTTTAACATGACCAGTAGGTTTTTTTTTTTAAAAGATTATATCTATATATATATATATTTAGAAAGACATTTATTTAAAGGTAAATATATGAAATTAAAAACATTTTTACAGAAAAAATTATCCAAAAGGATATGGAAAGACGACGACGACAATAATAATAATAATAATAATAAAGCAAATTAAGTAATATATAGTGATAGCGAGAACATAACAACGGTGACGATAATGATAATGGTGATAATGACGACTATAATAATAAAATTGGGATAAAATTGGATTTTGAGAAAATTATTTTGACTTTTAACATTTACCTTTTTAAAACTAATTTTTTATTTTATTTTTTAAGTTGTCTTCCAAATACTTATTTAAAGCAAGAAGTATTTTTTTTTAAAAAAAGAAAAAGCTTCTAAAGACAAAAAATAAAAAAAAACTCATCAAAATAAACTCTATATATTAACCAATGTTTTTAAAGACATTCATTAATAATTTTTATGTATCTGTCACTTATGTGTCAACAAATATATATTTTCCAATGGAGCAAATAAGTACAGACAGATTGTAAGATTCAAAATCGCTATCACCTTAATAAATTGACAAAAATAAAATATGAATATGTGAAGTTTTTAGTCACATATCATCTACCACTTAGGACCTGTTTGATTGTGTTCTGATTTTTTTGTTCTTAAAACTGTTTTGTAAAATAGTTATGAAAACAGTTGTTTTCTGTATTTTTTTCTTTTTGAAAGTTAAAAACCAAAACAGAAAACAAAAACAACTCAGACATGTTCTCTAAATTTGATTCTAAAAACAAAAAAACAGTTATATTTTTCAAAATATTTTTTACAAAACAAACTTTACCAAACGAGTTTTTTAATTTTTTTGTTCTGAAAACTAAAAAATTGTTTCCAAGAACAACAATCAAACAGAGCCTTAATCTCTTAAAAAATTGTTAACATATTATATACGATTTTTTCACGTTGCTTTATATGACTTACTACCACTCTGATTAATTTTGGATTAGGCGAGCAAACAATCTCGCCCACCCGGTCCAGGCCAGGCACGCATGCACGCACTAATCCCTAGCAGTGTGTCAGAAATGGACACTTTTGTATCCATTGCATTAGATGTAAATATCATTTTTAGTCAATCTTCAACAAATTTTACAATGTTTGTTTTAGTATCTAGCAAATAAAAAAATTATTTGTGGTTTCTAAAAAATTCAAAATGAATTTATTTAGTTGAAATCGTGTTCTCTCACAAATTCAAAAAAATCCACATTAATCCCTCAAAAGTACTAAATGTGATACACTTTAAATTTCTTAAGAACCAGAAATAGCCTTTTTATTTGCTAGGAACTAAAACAGACATTGTAAAATTTGACGAGGATCGAAAATGATATTTATTCTAAACATTAGAGGTGATTAAGAGAGTTCATGTTAACACGGGGACTTAATCAAGTTCAAGTAATTTGATTACAAATTTTTTAATAATTGATTTCTAACATTTTATATTGATTTCTAACATAATATAAATTGATTTCTAACATTTTATATTTTGATGACGCAACTATTCAACCTGGCCCTTGTCAGTTTGATTTTAATCTATTAAACACAACCGTCCTGACCCTATTCTGCTATTCAGCCTTAAGAATTTAGATACATCCAGCAAGTACTAGTTTCAAGAAGCGGAAGCAAGACGAAACAAATCTGCCTAATAGGATTTCCAGGATCGCAGTTTTGTTTTAAGAAGTAAAAGAAAAAAACGAGTTGTAGATATGCACCCAGGAAGAGGAAAGAGGCAATTTGTCCCTGTTTTGATCACATAAGGCTTACGTTTGAATTGACATCATCCCGGGAGACAATGAGTTTGAGAAAAAATGATTTTGAGAAGTATTATAAAAAAAATGTTTATCCTTTTAAATAACACAACTTATAATATTTTATTCTTATAAAGAGGTGAGATCCACATCCTTATTTTTTTTTGTCAACTCTTTCTTCTTCTTTATCTATCTATTTCTCTTACACAATTTTATATCATTTAAAATGATACACATTTTTTTCTAATATTATATCACGAAACATCAAGTTTGAAATTTGGAATGCTCAACAATATAATTTTTAATTTAAAATATACTAAAAATAATGTAACCTATTAGACTCCAACTCATATGAACTCAAATAACCACGCTTTGATCTATTGGACTCGTGTACATAAACATAATATTATATTATATTAAATTATTAATATATCGAGCGATTCTTCTGTACGACATAAATTGCAAAATCCGCACGCACTGATCGCTTTCCTTCTAGATAAGATACATGGCCCCACCTCCATAACATTCAATTAATATCCAATATCAAATAAACACTTAATGTGTTCTCACTGACTCAACCAATCTTCAAACCCATCATTCAACTTTTCATGCCAATGCACATATTATATTTATTTAAATATGCATATAAGCATTACAAATAAAATATATTATTTTTTTATTAAAAAAAAAAAAAAACTTGTTCACTGAAATTCAAGCGTTACCACTCACCACACCACCAATCAATAAATGAACCCGTCCCACAAAGAAACCTCCCCTGTATATAAATTCCCCTCTTTTCTGCTTTCTTACACACAACAAAACTGAAAAGAAGAACACCAGAGAGTTTTTTTTTCCATGGAACACCCAAATTCAGTGACACCAAAACAAACAGCGGAAGTGGCACCTACTGTGGTGGCCATGATACCAACCCCAGGAATGGGCCATCTGATCCCAATGATTGAATTCGCCAAGAAAATAATCCTCCACAACAACCTCGCCGTGACCTTCGTCATCCCCACCGACGGTCCTCCCACAAAAGCCCAAACCACCGTTTTACAATCCCTTCCCAACGCCATTTCCCACATCTTCCTCCCACCCGTTAACCTCACCCAACTCCCACCAAACACAAAGATCGAAACAATTATCTCCCTCACCCTCCTCCACTCTGTCCCTTCTCTCCGCGACGCCTTCCGCTCCCTCACCGCCTCTCACACCGTCGCCGCCATGGTCGTCGACCTCTTCGGCACCGACGCCTTCGACGTCGCCAAAGAATTCAACGTCTCTCCATATATCTTCTACCCTTCCACCGCCATGGCTTTGTCCCTTTTCCTTCACCTGCCTAAGCTGGACCAGGAGGTTCACTGTGAGTATAGGGAGCTCGCCGAACCGGTCAAGATCCCCGGGTGCGTTCCGATTCACGGAAAAGATTTGCTGGACCCGGTTCAGGACCGGAAGAACGAGGCCTACAAATGGTTGCTTCACCACAGCAAGCGATACAGAGAAGCGGAAGGGATCATACAGAACAGCTTCCTGGAATTGGAACCGGGTGCCATCAAGGAGTTGCTAAAGGAAGAACCTGGGAAGCCTCCGTTTTACCCGGTCGGACCGCTTGTGAATATGGGGAGCGCTCAAACCGGGGCGAATAGTTCGGAGTGTTTGAGGTGGTTGGATGATCAGCCACATGGGAGTGTGTTGTTTGTTTCTTTTGGAAGCGGTGGGACCCTGTCGAGCACCCAAGTCAACGAACTTGCTTATGGGTTGGAGATGAGCGAGCAACGTTTCTTATGGGTGGTGAGGAGCCCAAATGA
Source organism: Gastrolobium bilobum (assembly GCF_033153095.1). Classification (NCBI taxonomy): domain Eukaryota; kingdom Viridiplantae; phylum Streptophyta; class Magnoliopsida; order Fabales; family Fabaceae; genus Gastrolobium; species Gastrolobium bilobum. The sequence goes on from NW_026896106.1 coordinate 162,444, forward strand.
CAATGTCGCTAATGCCTCTTATTTCAGTGCTGATAGTCAATTTGACCCTTTTGATTTCTTGCCAAAAGGATTTGTTGAGAGGACAAGAGGGAGGGGCCTTCTCGTCCCATCTTGGGGACCACAGCCACAGATCTTGAGCCATGGCTCCACTGGGGGGTTCCTGACCCATTGTGGTTGGAACTCAATCTTAGAGAGCGTGGTGAATGGGGTGCCTTTGGTGGTTTGGCCACTCTTCGCTGAGCAGAAGATGAACGCTGTTATGCTCACCCAAGACATAAAAGTGGCATTGAGACCAAATGTTGGTGAGAATGGGTTGGTGGAAAGGCAGGAAATTGCCACTGTTGTCAAGTGTCTGATGGAAGGTGAAGAAGGGAAGAAGATTCGTTACCAAATGAAGGATCTCAAGGATGCAGCTGCCAAAGCTCTAGGTGAAAACGGATCTTCAACAAACCATATCTCCCGCCTCGCTCTTAAGTGGAAAAATAAAGCAACTGTAACAAATTAAAGTAGCTCCACTCAACTTCTTTCTTTGAATTCTACACAAGTACATAAATAAAACTGCTTTATTTATTTTGGGATGAGTTTATTTTCTTTTTCTTCTATATTAAAGATTAAAAAAATTCTATATAACATAATTATTCTTATGTTGTATAATTTTTTTTTATCTCTTATATATACAAATTTAAAATGGCCATCATTTTATTTTCTTTTTCTTTTTTCTTTTAAAAATAAATCACACCTGTAAAAAAAAATTTTTGTAGGAGATAATAATTATACGAAAAAACTAATGGGATAAAAATTTATGAAAAGTAGCAAATGTAATAGTTGTGTAAATAATGTTTGTATAAAATTGAATCCCGTATAGCATTGCGATTTTACATCCGAATGACAACGATCATGGATACTGGCCAAAAAGAGGTGGGACCTAATGAACAGAAAATTCATTACATCGCAACAAAAGTGATTGACCCTTTATAAATTGACTGGCTAGCATTATAGACATTGGAGGTGTCCATTTCAAATGTCATTTTAAGAATTATTGATTGAGTGAAAACTTTTTATATTGATTAAAAATAGACTATCTTAGCATCATATAAATGGAATAATTTGTATATCTAATGTTTTAAGATTTTTAATTTAATTATGAAATTTTAAGCTATTTAATGTCATTATTTATTTGGCCTATGGTTGGCAATTTTTTTTTTCCCGTCACGAGCTTTTCTGCACGGCCTAACAATTGGTAAGTCAAGGTCTTGATATTTAATATTTTGAGATTTTGAATTTAATTATAGTGTTCTAAATTTATTTAATATCATTGTTCACTTAATTCATAATCGATAATCTCTTCCTAATATAAGCTTCACCTGCACAACCCAGTACTAATATAGCTCGTGATAAGTTCAACAGCTAAAATGATTATCATAAGGAAATTATGGTTTGCTTCAACCACTTCTATCAAATAACTTGAACCTAAGTTACCTAATCTCTCTCCCTTTGTTGTGCTTTGGCAAACCTCCCACCGTTGGTTTGTGCACAAGTTTTACATTGTAGCTCTGGATGTCCAATGTGATACAGCGAGAATGCAAACTAATTATTTTAGAAAGAGGAATTATCTTTGTAGAAGGCTCAATTTTCTGGGTATTGAAATTAAAATCCGCTTTATAGTTATTTTGAAGGATGTAATATAAATGGAATTTTAAAAATAATTATTATTGAGATATTTAAATTTCTCTTACTTTATGATAACACATAATATAAACGGAAAAATGATACCCAATTATCAGTTTATCATTTTCCATCAGATCTTAGCTACTCCGCTTTCAAGTAAACTCTTTGTTGCGCTCCCTCCCAAACGGATACAACACTCAGTATATTTATTGAAGGGTTTAATATAATGTTTTGTTTTTCACTGCAAATTTTTTGCCACACCTATTTTTATATGAGTGTGACAGTCTTACTAACTTTTATATAAGTGTAATAAAAAAATTATTTTATAATAAAATTAGAAATATTGTTTCCATATTTATAAACATTTATGAAGAGCCTCTAGAGAATTTTAATTGTTCAAAAGTAACTCCAATTATTACTTGTACTCACAATAAATATTTTGGCCTCTCGTCCTCCATGACCTGTCAATCAAATTAACCTCATCTGCTTGCTTAACTAGTTACCATATGAAAATGATTAATATTCATAAAAATTATAAATTTGCATAGTTTAATCTATTTAGAAAAATAAGTAAATTTAGATATTATTTAGCGGCTCATAAAATATGATGAATATATAAGAAGTACTAAGTTTTAGGACTTCAGAAAATTTACCTTGAGTTGTTCATGTTCAAAGTTATTTTGTATATGCATGAAAAACTTCTTATAATTTTCTGTCATTAAACAAAGCTTAAATTGTCAACCTAGGTTGGTAAACTGGAATTACTAAGCTTTGGAGGGATGGGTTACTTGAAGGAAAATGGTTGATTGACTATTCTGGGTTTCTAGACGTAACCAATCATGTGGTGGAGAATTAAGAGCAATCCAGTAATTATAAAGACCTGGCAAGCTGGGTATGTATATAGCAAGGTCGTGTGAGTCACGATTTAATGGTTGCGATCGGGCTTATTCAAAATATTGGGGAGGACTGTTTCCACCAACAAGGCATTGTTTTTGCTCAAATTCAACAGCATTATGAATCATGGTATGGTTTAGCCTCATTAATTAAGCTTCGGAAATGCAGGTTACACCACTCTCATGCATGAAACTAGTACGTGTACAGCACTATACAGCCAAACATGACGTTAGCCTAGAAATTTGGCACGCTCCGCCTGCAGGGATTTATTTGTACTAAGCTTTTTTCGCTGATTCAAATACCACCACACAAACTATCTTTTTTATGTTTTGGTTTTTTCTTATTGTCTTATGTACCAATAAAATAAATAACTTAATATATATATATATATATATATATATATATATATTGGAGATAGGGGAAATAACTTAATATATATTTGATTCACCGTTGTTGTCAAGCTAGCTAATAATTCAATAAATAAATAAAGTAAAGCTAGGTAGTAATTGATAATATGTCCCCTTGAGAGGTAAAGAGAAGAAAGCAGCAGCAACAACACCGTTTAGTAGGAGATCCTTTCTATAAATATTTTTTATATGCAGAAACGTACTTTCTCCACGTTGGGTAAATCGGCCGCTAAAGTTGTCCGTCTGTTCTAAATGCACACATGCGTGCCACAAATTTGTCCTTCGATATCTACAAAAATTAGTTGCCCGTATCCTTTGAGCATCCCGTGGGGAATCCCATAGCATTAGCATATGCATTCCGTGTAAATTCGGTAACATGTAAATCAAGCTAGCTTTAAAAAAGGCGATTCCCAGAAACTGCACTAATTCAAAAAAAAAAAAATTATATATATATATATATATATATATATATATATAACCAACGGACAATATCTTAGTTTATACTGTTTTTAATCTTATAATTATCTAACCCTTTAACAAAGAATAAAATCATATCACAACCGAATCAAAATCGTTTTTTTTTTTTACATCAACCATATAATATTAGCGAGAGGTTATAATTACAACTTTTTATTACACCCATATATCATGACCGTTGATTTTCTCCAATCAACGGTTATGATTTTTCACAAATTAAACTCATTAATTAATTATTAATTCATAATAAATGACAATCGTTGATTGGAAAAATCAACGGTTATGATATATGGTTGTAAGAAGTTGTAAAAAAAAAAATTGTAAGTATAACCTTTCTCATGATATTAAAGTACTGTGTAGCCTTAATTTGTTAATTTATTTCTCTTTGGCAAACCCGTATTTGTCTGAGACTTATGAACCCTACATTAAAAAATAAATAAAAGAAAATGGCTATTTAATTAATGTACATTAATTACATAGCCATTTTTCTTTTTTTTATTGTGATTGGTACATTAATTCTGATCGGATAACGAGATTGTGCCATATAGCACACAAGTTCGCAACCCCTGGTAGCGAACTTAGTCCATTCAATTTTTCCTACATAAATGTGTCACGTGTCACGAAATCATTGGCTATCAAGTTTGCTACCATTCTTAACGAAATTAGACACGTGGCGGTCAGCTTTTCCTGCGAAAGTATGCCACGTATTAAGAAATTATTGACTACCAAGTTCGCTACTAGTCGTAACGAACTTCAATGCGTGACAATCTAAAAAACACTGTTTGCATAACAGTCTTATATTAAAATACAAAAAACGTGGTGCATTAGTCACTGTTCCCCTACATTATATACTTAGCCAAATCAAAAGCGTATTATCGTGTATATATTGGAGCAGACTAATATACCCTACATTATATACAAGATTAATCTTGTAAATCTTATATGATCGATCTCGTCTTCAACATGTGTCTTCAACATAAAATTTTGTGTCCGGTCGATCTTGGCATAAAGTATATTGGAGCAGTGGGGCTCCATTTGTGTGGTGAAAGATCCTTCTATCCCCACATATCCTACTGGCACTTAATAAAGAAAATAACATTTTACCTCAGTTAATCTCAATATACGTAACTTCTGGTATTTTTTTCTTCTTCAATTGATCATATTAATGTCACATTTTCAAATACAGAATCTCTTCACATCACATTTTCATTATTCAATTTTATAAACAACTTTAGGTCTTGGTTAATTAATTAAAGGGCATCAATCCTCATAAAAAAAAATAGATCAAGCAGTAATAAATTTATTTGAGTTTATTGATATTTGTAATGTTAATGATTCAGACCCGTGATAAAATGTTTAAGGAGATGGACAAGAGATTAATTTATCTCACTCAATAGGTTAAAAAAAATTATCTTTTGATAAAAAGTATTTAACAATATATTTAAAAACTATACCAAGACTAAAGAGATTAATTTATCTTCTTATGAGTTAGGTTCGTACTCATATATATGAATGAATTCAAGAAATGAGTTTTGTGAGGGTCAACATCAATATTATATATAATAATTTAAAATAGGTTTATTTTCCTTACTAGAATGCACAAATTTTACGAATATCTTAATTAGCTCAATTTTCCTAATTGTTTGTTATTAATTAAATTATTTTTCATATTTTAAAAGCTACAAGAAAAAGTTGTTAAATTTTCACATAATAACAAGATAAGATTTTGATATTCAAAGCTGGAGAAATCGAGTAGTAATTTTTTTTTTTGTTTTTGTTTTTGTTACAAACTGCTATATTTTAATAAAGTTTGTCTTGCATATTTTAAACGTATATCAAGTAGTATTTGGTATATACAACTTAATTGAGCCAAATTCGAGTCAATTTGATTTTTTTAATAATTCAAACTCTAAATTTTATATATATATATATATATATATATATATATATATATATATTCCAAAGTTGACATCGATAATGTCATTCCTCAAATAATAAATAAATAAAATAATATTTTTGGTCAATATTAAATGGTGTTTTACACTATTATCATATTATGTAAACAATATTATAATGGAGAGGAATAAATCAATATTATAATGGAGGAACAAAACATTATAGAGGACTACATTATCATTATTTATTTTCCTGCAATTCAATGACTTCACTGAAGTTTTTCTACATACAACTTTTTTTGGCCCTAATAACTATCATTTTTTCCTTATCACTGTTATTATCTATTTAATTATGGTTAAATCAATAATTAAAAAAGAGAAAATATTGGTGGCCGTTGATTTCTGAAAAATGAAAGTTTTTACGCGCCAGTAATTAAATTTTGAGAATAACATCTGTCATTTTAAAGGATATAAGCTTATATCATTTTAGATCTTAATGATTGATTTTCGTCCATCAACGGTTATAATTTATTGGATCAAAATTATTAATTAATTAATAATAAATTTGGCCATTAAATTTGACCCAATAGATTATAACCGTTGATGGACAGAAATCAACGGTTAAGATCTGAAATGATATAAGTTTATATCCTTTAAAAGAATAGATGTTTTTCCCTTAAATTTTAGACGAGAGAGGGACAAGTCCGTTTCAGTATTCATTACCGTTAGCGTAAAAGGGTTCGTTCTGATGAGCTTTTTTCTTCTTCAAAAGATGTTTTTTTTCAAGAAAAAAAGCACTTTTCGTTTTTAGTTCGTTTGGATGTCTGATTTTAAAAAAAGGAGAAGTCACAAAAAAAGCCAAAAACTTACTTTTTTCAGAAGCTAAAAATTTTAACTTTTAAGAAAAGCAGAACTCAAAAGCCAAATATTTTTTTCAAAAATTAAATATTTTTATAAAAATATAATTAGTTTTAACTTTTGTAAAAAATACTTTTAAAATAAGAAAGTGATAAAAGTTACTTTTTCTAAAAGCTGAAACAAACGACCTCAAAGTGTACCGAGTCAGTACGGATACGGACACGTCATAGCTTAACAGCATATGGTCATGTTTAGGGTTGTTCGCGGTCTGGATTGGATCAGTTTTGGAAGCAAAAATCATCTGATCCAATCCCTTCGGTTTGATCATATAATCATCCATTCGGTTTTTATTTTTTTTCAAATCCGATCCGATCCAATCCAATTTTTTTCGGTTTGGATTGGATCGGTTTTCGGTTTTTTGAAAATCCTAAAATTTATTTCATGATTATTGTGCAAATAACATATTTTTGTATATATTGGCTTTGTAAAAAAAAAATTTGAAATACAAAAGCATTAATAAACTATAATATAATCTTTTTAATTTTGGCAATGAGATATGAAGCTCTACAAAGATAAAATTTTGTTGATGAGATATGACTAGATTTTTTCTTGGGTTTAGTTGATGGGATAATAGCTCTTGGGTTTAGAAATTTTTAGGCTATGATTAGGGAAATACCCAAGTAGGTAGAGAGAAATTAATATATTAGATCGGTTTGGATTGGATCGGTTTTCATCAACCCATCCAAAAACCGATCCAATCCAATTAAAATTTGTGGTTTTTAATCGGTTTTTGGTTTTTCAGTTTTCGATTTATTCGGTTATCGGTTTTTCGGTTCGGTTACCGCGATTTGAATCGGTTGATGAACACCCCTAGTCATGTTCGTGCTGCTGTCCCAGTGGCCCAAATCGACTTCCCGTACACGTCGATGGTGCTATTTCCTATTCATGTATAGTTTTATTAATATCATGTTAAAGGAGATAAGTGATCTCATATCATAAAAATAAATTTGTGGACTCCACCATCTGAAAAATAAAAAGAACAGAAAAAATAAAAGTGACACAGTTATCGAAGGGTGTGTGGAAGAAAAAATTATCACATGAAGCATAAGAGTAATTTCTCCCTTCATAAAAAATAATGATGATAATATTTAATAGATAAATTATTAATTGTTAGTATTTTGTTACTGGGACATATTACTCTCATGTGACATGAGAGAGACAATTTTTCTCTCATGCACTCACAAATCAAGAGTGAGACTCCTTCTTTATTTTTTCTCTCCTTTATTCTCTCACCTCTAAATTGTGAGTGCATGAGAAAAAAAATCTCTCATACTACATGAGATTAATATTTCCTTTTGTTAATCTATATTTGGATAGTTTTATTTTATATATTTTTTAAAAAAAATTATTTTCACTATAAACAAGTATTTGAATATTTCCATTCTAAAATTGAGAAGTAAAAAAAAAAAAAAAGTAGGACTGATTTTAAATTTGTTTGGAAAAATAATTTTTTGATTTTTTAGAAAAAAATAAAAAAATTTGTTTGATAAAACTCATTTCATAAAAAATATTTAAAAGTTGTAACTAATTTTTTTTATATTTGGAATCAAATATACATATCTTGTTATACAAAAAAAAATATATACATATCTTAGTGGTTTTTATTTTGTATTTTGACTTTTAACTTTCAAAAACTAAAATAAAAATACAAAACACCTATTTCATTAATTATTCTATAAAATAATTTTAAGAATAAAAAAATTAGAACACAATCAAATAGATCTTTAAGAATTGTTTTTTTCAAACAAAAATTTCTGGTTCTTAAAAAAATAAAAATAAAAAATTAAATATTTTTTTAAATCTAAATGTTTTCAATCCAACTAATCTCATCTCCTCTATTGTTATCATATTGATTGACATCACTCTCATACCGTCACAACCTCCATCATTATTGTTATTGGTGCCGCCACCACTAATATCGTCATTATATATATAAAGGAAGGAAATATATAAAATTAAAATTTAATCATAAATCTTTATTATCTTCGCAAAGATATTTGTCAACACTACAGGTATGCATCTTTTAATACTAAAGATTATATATAGTAAGAAAAAGGTCTTTATTTTAATTTATTTCATGATATGGACATGCATTAACACATAATTGCTTTCAAGAGTTTTCCATTATTATTGTCATCACTGTTGTCACCACTAATGTCGTCCATATATAAAGGAAGGAGATATACAAAAGTAAAATTTAATCATAAATCTTTATTATCAACGCAAACAAATTTGTCAACAGTTATCACCGTCATATCTTTTAATACTTGATATTATATATAGTTAAAAAAAGAAATCATTCTTTTAATTTATTTCATGATATGAACATGCATTAGCACGTAATTGCTTCCAAGAGGTTTCCTCCTTCACCTTCACTTTATTATGCCAACCCATGCTTGGATTATTGCACAATAATATAAATAAGCCAAGGACTTTTGGCAGTTAATTCTAAAATTTTCTTCCGCACTAGCGTTTGTGGTCTTAAATAATGCTTCAACCCTCTTCTTTTTCAAAAAATAATAATAAAAAATGCTTCAACCCTCTTAGCATTTTATATGCATGAAAGAATACAGCCTCACAGTACTAAAAAAAGTATTCCTTTGTTATCTAATTTTATATTTAGAGTTGACTTTTATTTTTTTATCATGTTACGTAAAGTAGGTTTTGGATTTGGGTTTTTTAAACCTAATTTGTTTTTTTCCTCCTTCACTCTATCACCTCTTCTCTTTTTCTATGCATATGGAACTTGACGAGATTTCTCCAACTTCTTACCAGTTAGACATTAATATACAGCCTTCTAATTTAAGTGACTATATAATATACAGCCTTCTAATTTAAGTTACACCAATGATTTAGCTCTTATACCACTTAGATTCGTCCATCCTTAATTAGGGTGTAAATAAATTTGGTCAAGTTAGGTTTTAGAATAAATAAGTTAACTTTATATAAAATATTTTTAACCTGACCTAACTTATTAATTTGATGCTGCTTATATTTTAAGTACGCCCTACCTATTTAGAAAATAGAAACTCTGGTATGATTAATTAGCCCATTATGTATCAAAAAATAAAATAAAATTAGCCCATTTAAACCTATCTTTTAATCTTCATTATATCTTTGAGGCGAGTTGACTTTTCTCGGTATTTTAACAAATTTTGACTCTTTAAGCTGTCTATGGAACTAATTTGGAATGCGGTGCGGGTCAGGAATAGAGATATTTAAATTCGTCCAAAAATGACGAACCGAAACCTTTTTCTTTTCACTTACTCAACTCTTTTAGTATCAATTGAGCTATCACCATTTGGTTGCCCATTTAAACCTATCAGCCTCCCAAGCTAAATATAATTTCAAAAAATAACAAAAATGATATTATATTATTATTTCAAATTATTTAAATATTTTATTTTATTTAAAATAAATAATATAATAAAAGGAGAGACTTTTTTAACTTCGATTTATGTTTTATTAAATATACTATGCCAAATCCAACGACACATATTAAGCCGTATTTGATCTATATATATTCCTCTCCAATAAGGAAGAATAATGTCACGATCAATTTACGTGTGGTTTATACTTAGTATGAATTAGAAGAAAAAATATTCTAGCTAATTTTTTTTTTTTATGTAGAAGACCATAATAAAATAAACTTTATTATTTTAAAACTTAGTATAAATTAAGGGAAAATTTAAATTACAGAATATATGTTTTTTAAACCGAGTATAAAATGTGATTTTTATCCTATGAGTATTGCGAAGGATAAATCTTTTAAGGGTTCGTCGCTTCTCCTTTCGCTGCTGATAAGAAAAATTGTACCAAATTATTAACACTATACGGGGTCGTATCCTGACTTAAAAAAAAAAACGCATCAGGATCCAGACGCGTATCCCGATGAAAATAAATGTTGCTGCACTTTTTTCCATCTGCAGTTACAGAAGAAGTATATAACCCATCTTTTAATGCCACTAATAATGTGATTTTTAGTGCCCTTGAAAACTTTCCAATTGGTGTGGCGAAAAGAGAGAAAGATAGGAAAATTTTTTTGCTACATGACACTTGATAGAAGGACTATTGTGGTCCGGATCATAAGTTTTTTCGTTACGAAGAACCAACAACTGATACGGAATCCAAGAATGCGATCCCGCGTGGGTGAAAAATTATCAGAATCCATGAATATTAGAGAAATATAATTAATAGGAAAATGGTTGGAAAGTGAATTTGGTAGGAAAATGTAAAAAAAGTTATTTGGTTGGAAAAAATTTTACCGGGCAAATTAGGTCAGATTTATAGGGCTCGTTTGGTGGACAGGATATGATAAGCGTATGATATGATGTGAGACTGATAAGAGTAGGATATGATATGAGGCTGATAAGCTTATATCATGTCCTGTGTTTGATGAGAATCCAATTAGCAATCTGATAAGATTATGTAGAAGGAGAAAGGAGAAAGAAAAAACAAAATATAATGAAATAAATACAAATATATTGGGTATCCAATATTGGTATCCTATCCTGTTGAATCCTAACTCAGCTCCCCCCATCATAGGATAAAAAATCATATATTGGATAGAATAAAATGAGCCAATAGGATAAGCTAATCATATCCTATTGACCCACCAAACAAGAGATAAAAGTAGGATATGATAAGTTATCATATCTTATCTTCTTTACCAGGTGCTCCAAACAGGCCCATGAAGTCTATGTTTGGTTTGAGGTAAAATATAGATGGAAAAATAAGTGGCAATTACGAAAATATTCCTGTTTTTAAAAATTTTTGGTTCCATAATATGAATTCTATGATTCTCTCTATAAAAAAGGTTGATGTTTGGTTCCAGAATCTAATGCAAGAAGAGCATTCTCATTTTCTTCAAATTGAATCCACTCTGCAGAAGTTGTTCTCTTCATGCCACCCTACCAACATACTATTAGATGAGATGAAACCAGACTTGGTTGCATGTATGATGATGAGGGTATTATGGTCTGATGCCATTTGCCCGATCCTTCATTTCCTTAGCTAAGTTTGAAACATCACGTGCAATTTGTCTTTCGTAACAATGAATTTGCCTTGCTTTCTAATACACAAAGCTGAAAGCTATGCAAATGTAATTGAAGGGGAAAGTGAAGGAAACCGTCTACCAAACATGGGTTTTTAAATTAGCCACTTTCACTTGCATAGGCATATTTTTAGATACCCCCAACCAAACACCACCCAAGGTAGTTAAAGAAGGGATAGTGTCTCCTTAGTTTTTTTTTCTAAAGCCCTCATTTTGTACTCAAAAAAGAAAAAGAAAGGATAGTCATAGTGCGGTGGGTGTCCATATAATTGATAAATGAACCTTTTAACAAAAACGACAAATATTTACACCCGTGAAATAACAGTGGGTTCATCATGACTTCTATCCATGATCATATCAAAACGTGATTCAAACTTTATAATATATTATGGGATTTAACGTTTTTTATATATATTATAGGAAATAAATTTATTATATATATATATATATATATATATATATATATAAATAAAAGTATGTGAGATTTATATTTTTTTTCTTCTTATGACATGGTTCTATATAAACCTCACACACTTTTATTTATGTGTAAACATCAAAAAAATTTAAGTACTATTTTCTGTCTCTCTTTATATCGGATTTCATATGAGCTTTTTTCAATATTTATTTATTTGGAGTGTTTTCCGTTAAAAAAATGACTAAGAGTAGAACAATGATCTTAAACATAGAGTTGCCACAATAATTTAAGGCGGTAAGCTTACTATCTAAGTTATTTGAGTTCAAATATTGGGATAGGATATTGTGACACCCAAGTTATGTTACACCCATGTGACACCCAGTCAATCTCACCGTTAGATCGTTTATGTTGATCCAACGGTTATATTTATTTCCATCTTTGTATGGTCATGATTTCCCAAATTTAATATTTTATATTTATTTCTACCTTTGTATGGTTATGATTTCCCATATTTAATGTTTTCACTTTAAATTTGGGAAATCATGACCATACAAAGATGGAAATAAATATAACCGTTGGATCAACATAAGCGATCTAACGGTGAGATTGACTGGGTGTCATATGGGTGTAACATAACTTGAGTGTCACAATATCCTATCCCTCAAATATTATGCTACCACGTCAGAATTAATTTTCTTAAATATAAGTGACATGTAAGTAGTGTGCTTTTAAGGTTTATTAGAAAATGACTTAATTTTGATTAACTCAAAAGCTAGCTTAAAAAACAAAAAACAAAAAACCAACTTATTATACCAAATCATTACTCCACAAACACATATTCTAAATGCCAGATCGAAATTTTTATAAGCTATTGGAATGTTCTACAAGGATCCCGGTTCTTCACTTTAATTCGTGAATCCACAGTGCAGTTGAAATATCAATTGTTTGTTTTTCCCAAACGATTAATAATTAAGAACTATCTACATAACTATTGAAAATTATTTATTTATTTTCGACATTTAAGTTCTGTATTATTTTTTACCACATGAGCGAGTGATGTTGTATGGAGAGTTGAACTTTAATAGCATAAAAATTCACACTATAGTGAGTGATATTATACAAAAATTTATACTATCATTAGTGTATCAAAATTAAATCATGAAAAAATATAGAGGACCAATTATATTTAAAAATAGACACAAAAAGATGACAAGGACATTACTTGTGGTGACCATTTGTTGGCCTCAAGAGATAGCAACAAAAATTGGGCTTATTGAATGATGACATGGTTTACCTCAAAAGGGTGTCACTAGGTTTTTTTAGTAATAATAAAATTGGCTAATTGGACTTGAGCCTAAACCTCATATTGGGCTTGGAACAATTACCTGGTTCGCAAAAAGAGAAAGCCCAAAGTGATGGAAGCGGAAACAAGAAGGATGAAGGGCTGAGTTACACTCTATTTTTTTAGTAATAGAGTGTTTAAAAGAGAATCTCAAATAATGTTAGCATTCATATAAAAATATGCTAGCCTTCCTGTAAAACTACTCAAGGTATGGAAGAACAAAGAAACTAACCAATCCTGAGTTACATAAATAATCACAGCATTTGCATTAGTATGTCGTTCCAGGAATCAATTGGACCTGGCAAACACCAATGCAGACAATCATTCTGGACTTTAGAATTTTCAAATGGGTGGAACTGTCGGTATGGTCCTGGATGCCCATCTGGTCTCAACAGTGAGAGGCGAGTTGTGTCCAAAAGTTTCAAGTTTGCACCTACTGAGGCACCCTTCTCAAACTCTTCAACTTCAATGACTCGCATGATGGAATCTACATCTCTCATATCAACTTGACCCTCTTTGAAGGGCACTGTCCTATTGCAATATCCTCCACTAAACCACTCCCCATTCTCGAAGTGGTCTGGTGTGGTGGTTCTGAAGAAAACAATCGCTTTGTGTTTAGAGTTTGTGATAAAAGCAAAAACCTGCTGCAGTGCTTTGCGGTATGCATAGTCAAATCCTAACTCTGTTAAATTCTTTCCGGGGCAGTAATGACATCCTGTGACCGTGCTGTTTTCATGGTATATTGCAGTCTTTAGAAACCATTTTCCACCAGCAATTACTACATAATCAAAATTCTTATATTGATTGGTCCATTTGATGTCAAGATTGTCAAGATAAAGCTGTATTTCTGAGGAGGAAACTCCATTCATGTCCTCAAATATATCTGCTTTGATAAGGAAAGGGCTCCAAATTACTGAGAGTGTGAAGTTGTGGGAAGGGAACTTCCATATCTTTGATCTATATTCCTCGTCATGGTAGACCTCCTCAGCTGCTTCCACCTGCAGCTCACAATCATTATAGTTGTATCAACAAAATTAGGGGCCTACCAACAGACAATCTACAATGCCACAAATCTAATGGTACTTAAGAGATACAATAATACTGTTATGGACTGGATCCATATCCTAACAACCTTATTATTAGCAAGATTGGATAGGGATATCACAACCATATAATCTAGAGAGGATTAACAGATAAGATCCTATCCCCATCAATCAAGGCAGATTTCATAGATTTCAAAGGCCCAAGCCTACGAAGGTAATCCTTGTAAATAAGAGGATAAAGACCCAAGTACATACTTTTGACCTATTTACTATTACTGCCAACACTGTACACACACCAACGTCTTGGCTATAAGCCTATTGCTTGTGCGCAGTGATTGGAGTATTGGCTATAAGTCAATCAAGATATCTATCTCTAAGATATCTCTGAGCGTATACCCTTGAGGTATTCTTATACGATTCAATAAGACCGAACACATACCAATGAAAGAAGCATTTGAAACAGCAAAATCAATTTAACTAGAAAATATTCAAGTTGAAAAATATGTAATTCAGACTATAATACATGGAGTGATGAACATTTATAGATAGGCAACTGGTGTGTACATTGCTTCAGCAAATGTTCCATTCTTAGGTAGTTAAAATTTCAATATTTCTTCACACCCCCCTCCTATCCCCCGAAATAAATAAATAAATAAAATCGATTTTTTCATACTAATTTTTACAAAACTAATCTTGAAGATCTGATTAGTGGTGTATTTACTAGTATTTCCAAATTGAGGTAGGTAAACCTATGTGAAAAAAGACAACAAACTCATCACCAAAAAAGGGACACCAAACTATCCCGTTGGCAGAGGACCAACCACATAAGCCCACAACTGTAATCCAACAGCTTTATTAATGATAACAAGGACTAATCACTGTCCTTAGAAGGACATACAGAGCAATCTGTTGAACCTTATTCTTCATAAACCATAATTTGAACTACTATTATAAATCATTACTTATCAATTGTAACCATGCTTCATGATCAATGGGCTAGAAACCATGTCAACCATCTCTGGAACTAATTAGACCATATCACACTATCACATGAGCAACACTCGTTATATCAACCACAGGCCTCATTTCTAATTATTGGCTTTTACTGTAAAATACAAAAAACAAAAACCCAAGATAAATGTTGTCATATATTATTTTCTTCTGATTTGACAAGCCAGCGAAAACGAAGAAAGCATGAGTGTGTCCAAAGCTGAGTAAAAAACAATTCACATCTAAATATTGCAAGTCATAAGAAATTCTTTATCTCGTGTGACTAAGAGAGACCAAGGAAATCTCCGAGGAATTCTAAAAGTGGAAACCTAGAGCAAAGAAGAGAACAAATTGGTTACTTTCTCATAACAAACCAAAAGGCCAAAGCATGTCAAAATTTGGAATCGGTTAGCAGAAGAAACAAAGTGTACCTGTGAGAGAATGCAAAGTAACGATTGCACATGGTTGCGGGAGATGGAATCACCAATAAAGACCCATGATTTATTCCTCATAATATCAAAGAATTTCTTTGGAGTAAACTTGGGTAATTCACAGCCCATTGGGTTCCATCTCCAATAAAGGTACCCAGAATCAGGGCGTCCATTCCTCAAACAATTTTGATGATCTTCAATCACATGGCAGCTCTCATTAGTGTACACCGGACCAGATGGGTCCCGCACCCAATCTCCCACAAAAAGATCACATTTCACTGCATCTTAATATTGAAACGAAATTATCAGCCAAGCACAAATATATGTACCTCACATTTCTAATTTAGCTTATGAAAATGAGAAAAGCAATGCCATGATAACTGATTTGAGTTGAGAACTATCCACGTGCTTAAATTAAGCCCCGCTATAGTTATTATAATAGCCCATCTTAATTAATTAGTAAATCAAGTGTAATTAATTAATTAAACATGTTTTAGTGAGTGAAATTAAGTATAAGGCTTAATTAAATGAATCTGAGTCACTTTGGAGTTAAAAAGTGTACTCAGTGAAAATTAAGGGGTATAAATGGGTACTGGCAAAAGTACCCAAAATATAAAAATAAAAATAGTAGTATTCCTAGAATAATATTCCAGACTTTTGGGTAAAGTTTGGTAATTATTGGAGTTGAATAGATAGACGAACCAATACCCACATGTTACCACTTAACCAATGTTAAGTGGTAAAACACCAAAAAGAACCCCTCATTTCCCACCCAACCCGTCGAACCAGAAAGGAGAAGAGAAGAGAGGGAGAAGAGAGGGAAGAAGAAAAGGGAAAGAGAGAGAGAGAGAGCAAATCCCAACGGTTTTGGGTGATTCAAAAGCCTAAATCGCTTAGAATCTCGCCCTCTTTCATAATCCTAGCTTTGTTTTGAGTGGGGAGCATTGTGGAGAGGGATATTGGCTCTCAAAAATTCGGCCCTTTGGTGAAAATTGGGGTTTTGAGAGTTTCTACCTCCATTGAAGCTTGAGGAGCCATCAATCCTTGGTTGTGTGACCATTGGTGGTAAGATTCTAACCCTTGAACCTCATGATTCCTTGAAATTTGCATGAGTTAGGGTTTGTGAATAGTAAATTGGGATTTTTATGAAATGTAGTTGAATTAGCTATGTTCTAGGAAGAATGGAGCTTAGAGCATGTTATGGAAAATGCTATGAATGTCATTTAATCGGTGGAAATGAGCCTAGATAGTCATTTGATAATTGTTCATAATATTGGAAAATTCATGCTTGGATTGGTTAGTATTCTAGCATGTTGAACAATTAGTGAGTTGAATGATTGATTGGATCCTTGTGATGTCTAGGATTGAGACATTTGGACCAACCGTGAGTGATCAACCATTGGAGCAAGCTATGGAGCTTGAATAGCTCATTGGAATTGGTAAGCTCATACTTGGTTGATAGCTATGAGATGTTATTGGATGCAATATGTGTTGATTGCATTACATCATGTGTAGGTGTATGTTTGTAAAAGCTGATTGCTGAAACTGTTGGTGAAGAACAAAGGTTGACTGAAGCATTGAGGTAAGCCTTCGGACCTTGGGTGTAATTCCCTTGACTGTTCTACCAAGCCCTGAAAGGGTAGAGGTTGTGATTGTGTATATAAATGCAATAAAATAGTGTAATGCTTTGTTATACGTATGTGTATGCATTTGGTGTGGCATAGGATGGTGTTTCCCTATGTTGGTATGTGGCATGACGATGCGTAAATCATACTTGGTAGTTAGCTGGCCAGTAGGACTATTTGCATCTGAGTTTCCTTAGGACAGCTTGAGAGCTCGAGGGATTTCTCCTGGAGATGTATTGCACTTTGCATAGATATGTATTTACTGCATTATTATTGTTATTGCTATTACACTGATATGGAACTGTGGGGTGGAGAGATGCTCCAAGGACCCCTGGTTTACTGGATATATTCGTATATCTCACCCCGTGTTGTGGGGACCCCCTTTCAGGTAAGGATGCTGCAGGAGCCTCTGGTGGCAAGTGGCCATATCTGGATTATGCATGAGATGTAGCATTCCTTTTGAGTTTATGCATGCCTTTTGTAGTTGACATGTATAGGAGTTTATTTTTAAAGCCCTTGGTCATTTGTATGTCTTGATTCATTGGATGAACTTAGCCTATGATCATGCCTTTGGTTACACCTTTGTTGATGGGAGCCAAGGGAATGATCATAATGTTTTGAAAGCTAAGTTCTATGATTTGTAAAGTATATGTAAAGTAAATGATGTCTTCTTGAGACTCAATATATGCATGCTTGTGATGTATTGAGTTGTTGAATTGGTTGTGCTGAAAATCAATTAGGTACCCCTTTGTTTAAATTGGTAAACGATGAGAAAACAAAGGTCATGCTGCCCAAATTCTAGCTAAATCTCATGAGGAGAGGTTGGATGAGTGCTAGGATTTAGTTTGGGGCATAGACAATTGGGGTTGTAATGGGGATGCACCTTCCTCTAGGATTGGAGTTGAAAAATATGGGAGTTGGAATTCCCTGGCAGCGCGCTGAAGCGCCCAGGAGCGCGCCCAAGCGCCCTGCTGCCCCTGCGAGTGCCAATGCATTCTGCCTCCTCGCGCTGGAGCGCCCAAGTGGGGGCTTAAGCGCCCAGGATTGCGCGCTGGAGCGCCCTGGCGTGCGCTTAAGCGCCCCTTGCTGCAGAAAGTTGGGTGGCTTACTGCCCCCTCGTGTTTTAGCGCCCAGGGTGGGGCTTGCGCGCTTGAGCGCCCTGGTCCGCGCTTAAGCACCCTTCGCCACTGAAGGAGGAGATGCTTCTGTCTCTGCGCGCTAAAACGTCCCCGTGGGAGCTTGAGCGCCCAGGATAGCGCGCCTGAGCGCCCTGTTGCGCTCTTAAGCGCCCATCCACACTGGAATGCCTGATGCTTACTGCCTCCGTGCGCTTAAGCGCCCAGATGGAGGCTTTAGCGCCCGATAGCGCGCGCTTGAGCGCCCGGTAGCGCGCTGAAGCGCGCTGGGCCTGTGACCAACACTCTCTTGTGTTGCTCCAAATTGTCCTAACTTGGGCTACAGTGCCCCGATTTGAGCACGGTTTGAAGCCACAGGTAGCTAATGAAGAAACCTACAATATGGTAGAAGTATTGAATTAAACAAGAAGTAAATTAATGGTTTAAAAATGGGAAATGAACATGATGTTAAGCTTAATTTATCTGTTCCGCAAGGTAATAGGGTTATGATCACGAAATTGGGTATTATAAGTTCGGTACGTTTTAAAATGAAAAATTTATCCGGATTTTAATTGAACCCATGTGATTGTAACTGCGCTTAATATCATAATGCGATGTTAACAAACCGGTTCTAGAACAGGGTGTTACAGTTATGACTAGTTATTTGATACATATCACGGAAATGAATACTTCTTTGGACAATGATGGAGAAGAAAATCGGTTCCCAAGAAACCTATAAACCAGAAAGTTTCAAAATTAATTGACACATTCCGTGACATGCAGAGCTGAAAGATCTAAATGGTTCCAAACAACTGAATCCCCAAAGAGGAATCAGAAGAAAGAAGCAAAAATGGGTGAAGCTTTAAAGTTTAAAACACATTATGCCGTTCATGCATGTATGCAGATGAACTCTCTATTAAAGCACAAAGACAAAAAAATTGTGTTACCTCTGGCTATGTGAGAAGTTTGACTCTGGTTTCCGGGAAAATCAACAGAATCAGGTGTCTTAGAGGGAAAAGAAATAACGGGTGACTCAGCTATTGCTTTTGCGAGAGGAAGAGGTGTCTGAACCAAAGATGATGTCAAGCTGAACGAATCCGTGAAGAGGAGGCTTAAAGCGAGACCCACCAAGAGACATGACACTGCTAACTTAAGGAACATATGATTCTGCTTCTGCAGGGAGAATGGGCTCAATTCAGACCTCATTACCTGGTGTCACTCAGATAGACCAAGAAAATCTACGAGTATGTGCTAAAAATGGAAAATTAGAACAAAAATGAGAACAAGTTGTACTTTCTCGAAACAAACCAAATGGTCAACTATGAAGTTATTAAAGAGAATTAATGGGGTACGTGTTTTCTGCATACTTCTTGATGTGCCCTGTGTGCTCTAGTGATAATAACGTGGATTTAGGCTCTATTTGGATTAGGAAAACGCAAAAGCACATTTATCACATTCCCCACCCACACCCATGTGAGAACCATAACTGATAAACAAAACAAATTTGTAATCTATTGGAAAAAAACGAAAAAAGAAGCACTAGGCAAGAAGTGAAACTTTTTTCTGTGGTTAGTCCCTGCCAGAGTGAGAGAGAGGAGAATACTGGAACATTGACGATACTGTCAGCTTATTCAATATAATATATCTGAATGTCAGGCATTTGAATTTTTTTTCTAAACTGTCACGTATCATAATGACTAAGATAAATAGCTACTATGAACGTGACACGTGTTACTTCCCAAGCGGCTTTAGGAATGTCCCAACGTGGGTCAATGTTCCAATGTCCCAACATATTATATTTTAAGAATGTGTGTCATTCGGTTTTTTTAGTATTGTGTGTCATTTGGTTTAATACAATATGTTGTGTTTTTTTAATTCCTCTCTGAGTGGGTCCTCTCTTCATGGATCGATATCATGTCACGTGCCATGTTCTGCTGTTATATGTTTCGATCTTAAAATGGTTTTGAGTGAAAATCAAAGAATAGATTCTGCAGGTGGATTTCTCCGCCGTTTTAACGGTACACGTTATACACATTAGTAATGACATTGGAGCTCCACTAATAAAAGGAATAAAGTGGGTCTAATTTAAAAAAACGAGAGACCATTAATAGTCTTTTTTTTCATTTTCATGTAACACGAGAGAAATTACTTATGTCGTGAGATAAATAAAATGAGACTCATCCATTTTTATAAAAAGAAAAAGAAAAGAAAAAGGAAGGCACATTTTTTTATGTGAGTGTAACGTGAGAGATGAATCTTATGTAACATAAGAGTATAATTTTTCTTTTTTTTATTTCTAAAGACTAAAGTGGGTATCGTGAAATTTGATGAGGAATAAAAAAGTTATTTACTCTAATGTTGACAAACCGGTTTGTTACATTAACCAAAATGAATCTTGCTACCTAAGATCACAAATCCGATTATAAGCGTGTGATTGAAGTTTCCGAGTGTTTTAGCTTTACAAGAGTTTGGTATGATGACAGAAAAAACATGGAATCTGCATAAATAGATAAAGCTGTAATTATCATTAAAGACTTACATTTAGCTATTGTGGGGACCAAATGAATTATCTTTTAATTGAGAGGAACATAAGAGTGACGATGAGTTAAAGTAGTTAAACCTTCCCATATGATCCCATCTTGGTCCACATTTATTCAATATTCAGCACTAATACTTTATTTAGAGCGATACAATAATCACACAATTTAGTTTTAAGCTAAATAATAATTTTCTTTTTAACATAAATACTCTATTTGTATACAATATCGACCATAAATTTGCTATTAAAATTTCTATATGAATGTCACGATCCCCTGATATGCCGTGCACTGCATAAATCAAAGTGAACTCTGAAAGCTCAACGCCAGCTCATATATCGTTTTCCATCTTTAATTTATTATATTAAAAAAGAAAAAAGAAAAAGGATGGAGGCAAGAGGCATCCTGATACCAAGTCTGTTCTAAGCATTTGTTATGTTCTTTCTAGTTTCTACCTATATTCTATATGGTGATTACACTAACAAAGTATGTTTTTCTCATTTTACTTGGAAATACTTGCCATTTTGTCCTCCTTGTTGTCAAAAGATACAAAACCCACTTACAAAATTACTTGTACAATAAAAGATTACGAGAAATTTTAAAAAAAGAAGAAGTAGGAAAGTAAAGAAAGGCATGGAAATTTATTTGTAGCTGGTTTCCAGAACAGGTAAAATGAGTGTTTTTAGGGCACAAATTTTTTTTTTCAGTAAAAAGTTCTTTTAATTAAAAATATTTTCTTAAAATTTTAAGATAAATCGATAAAATTTATTGACAAGAAAATTAGTTCAGAAAACAGTACTCGGATTATTTTTTCACGAGTTAAAAAAAGTTGAATTTGTAAATACAAAATTAAGTCATAAAAATACTTTCTAAAAAACTATCATGCAAGGCCCTCCAAAGTCCAAAAACAGGGAGAACCTCATTCGCCAATTAATCCTCATAGATTTTTGCACTATGCAGTGCACCACTCAACCCCACACGAGTCACTCGCTACCAACTCGGATTTGTTTCCATCTATTTTCTTTTTTCTTTTTTCCACCTCTTTCTCTTTGCCACTCGCAGTGAATTCATGAGTTTCAATGATTGTAGCAAAAAAATTAGATATCATAATATCATAGTCACATTGATCACATCAATCGCTAGCTTCAATGAGACGTATAAACTTAAAAAAAAAATGGATACGTCCCAACGGACGGTACCGAAAACTCGTATTAACCCCACCCAGCTTAACATGACACTTCAAAGTTCAAACCTTAATAAGACACTTCGAAGTCTGAAAAGTATTCATGTCACGTTTTTCATTACTCTTCTTGTGTAATTCACATTTTCATGAAGCGTGTAATTCACTAGGCGTCCATGCAACTTGGAAGATGAGTAAATCATTATTCTGGCTACGACATAGGAATATGTTGTTATTGGTGACAATGTTGTTGTGGAGGCTAAATGAATACGGTGGAAATTGTGAGCATATATATATATATATATATATATATATATATATATAGAGAGAGAGAGAGAGAGAGTTTAGTGAGTGTACAGTGACTCTGGATGTACAATTCAGTCCAGTGCACTAAGTTCTCCCGCGAC
Organism: Gastrolobium bilobum; assembly: GCF_033153095.1. Classification (NCBI taxonomy): domain Eukaryota; kingdom Viridiplantae; phylum Streptophyta; class Magnoliopsida; order Fabales; family Fabaceae; genus Gastrolobium; species Gastrolobium bilobum. Next base: position 184,841 of record NW_026896106.1, read on the forward strand.
AACACAATTATAGTAAAATTTATAACTATGTTCTCCCGGGAGAACACCTGAAGAACACCATTATAATATTTATTGCACTAAGTTCTCGCGGGAGAACTCAGTGCACTAGACGGTCTAGTGATTGAATTTTTAATTTTTCCATATATATATATATATATATATAGGGAGGATATTTTGACTACCAAAAATTTCTACTACCACCTTACTACCTATCTAATCACCATTGGATTAATATTTTCTCTTTCTTCAAAACTTTTTAACATTCTCTCTCTTTGATCCAATGGTGATTTGATAGGTAGTAAGGTGGTAGTGGACATTTTTGGTAGTCAAAATATCCCCCCTCATATATATATATATATATATATATATATATATATGAGTTTAGTAGATATCAAGTGACTTGATGTAAATTAGGTTCAGTGCACTATATTCTCCCGCGAGAATATAGTGCACAAAATTTTTTGCCTATGTTCTCTCGGGAAAACACCTGCAGAACACCATTATAATGTTTTTGCACTATATTCTCACGGGAGAATATAGTCAAAATTCACTCACTGGACAATCCAGTGACTGAATTTTGGATTTTTCGTATATATATATATATATATAGCTGCAAAAGTAGACAAAAGGAGAGCTTGCTGTAGGGGTTAGTGGATCAACTTGATTGTGCCAATGGGGAAGATGACAATGAGTAAGTGCTATTTAGGATCCATATCAGCATCAGTTAAAATATTATCACTTGGTCTGGTAAGTGGTAAATGAAAGAATCAGGAATCTTTCCCACCTAGAATCAGTAATAAAAAGTGGACAAAACTAAGTGGGATGAAAAGAATCAAATCCATGACAGCAGAACTGAATTTTGTCTCTCTGAACACACGGTTATCTTCAAAACTGGTAGCAAAAAATTGGAACTCTAAAAGCAGTACAGTTATCTTAAAGATTAGCAAGCAACAATTACGCTGTTATTATTATACTGCAAGTCCACATTACCGATATGCGTATTGTTCTGCATCCCAAGAGTTCACCAAAGAAATGTTGCAAGCTTAAACTATGAACCTCAGTTTGACAAAATTTAGATTCCACCCAAAAAAGTAACTTCAATAAGGTATAGTTGTGTATTAACGTTACTTTAATAGCCAAATAATAGGCATGATTATTTTGTAAACCCCCATCTCAACCAAAAAAAAGAAGTCAGGATCAAGTATTCTAGAATGTAGGATTCATTTACAAAATTACAGATCAAATTGAAGATGCATGACCTGGTACCTAGCCCGAAAATACAAGATAGAATCAAGCACATAATTCTTGTTTGATTTTTTGTCCCCTTCCTTCTTAATAATAAGACACAAATGCCAGCATTTTACATATTTAATTTATATCTAATCTTAAATTCATGCACACCAGATAAAAGAATCCACAGAAATCTTGCTCCAGATCATATTAAAATATTTCCAGGTTTGACTTACAAATGCATAACTACTACAAACTGATCAAGGAATACATTACACATTTATAAACATCAAATTCTACCCTAGATGCTAGACTTTTCGCACAATCATTTTAACTCCTCCTAAAACTACTTGATATCAAGTACAAAACTTTTGAAGCATTTTCTTTTAATAAATAAAAATAAAAAATTTACAAATTTCATATGCAATCTAGATTCAAGTCCTGCACAAAATCACACTTATTCCTGGACATATAACAGAAGAATTTCAAGTAATCTTCCAAACATTTCTAGACTTGTTCCATGATCAGGTCTCAAATAGAAGTTTCCAAATCTTCAGAAGGAAGGAACAAAATTCACCTTTTCAAACAAGCAACTGAATACTTGTTTCTAAATTTTGATTATGTAGCTGCTCTAGGTACTTTCATGCCAAATCCATGCTTAACTTTCTCCACTCTGTTAAATTATAAAGAAAGCAAGGCTTAAAAATTATCCCAACTGAATGCTCTTAAAGATTAATAAAATTTAATGGCAACATCAACAATATTATAAGAAGTCAAATACTGGGATCGCATTGAAAAATGGAATAAACACAACAGTTGAAATCATGTAGTCTTAGGTTAAGAAAATGTAAGGAAAAAGAAAGCATAACACAATTCTGTGGCAAAGACAGATAGACTCTTCCATCTTAACCAAAAAATAACATCAATTGAACCATCAAGTTGTTAGAGTAAACAATGTCAGTGCTAATGTTAGATTGAATTGAAATGCCATATAATTTAATAGATGATCAAATGAAAGCATTAGACATAATACTTGACATATTAAACATTATATGATAAAACATCAAAAATGTATCAAGACTATCTCCTTAGAACACTTGCACCCAAATACCCAATTTTTCAGCTCACTTATTTTCTTAATTTTCACTTACAATCTTTAACAAATAGAATAGTGAAGAATGAAGACAAAAACTTAAGTATATTCTCTCCTTTCCCCAGAAAAACAAAAGATTCACAATCTACTGCTGCTGCCTGTTCCGAAACCGTGCACCCCATCCCATGATAAATCTATATTGATTTGCAAGCCACACATTTTTTTCATTCTAACCTAGAAGTCCTCTATGCCAAGTCAAAATATTAAAAAGATCCCACGGGTATCTGGAAATCCTCCACCTGATCTAGGGCCAAAGATTACAGCCAACAATCAACATGGGTTGATTGTTGATTGTAAATTATTAATAATTTACATAAGTGAAACACTTGATCATCTCTAAGCAGTTAATAAATTATTAATAATTAATTAGTAAAACACTTGATTATCTCTAAGCAGTTAATAGAAACATAAGTGCATTAAAACAAAAGAGGTAGACAATAAATAGAGAATAGGAACAGCATCAGCAAAAACCGGATCTTACGTTGGTGCAAGTTTGCCGAGGCTGTCCAGCTCTTCTCCAGTGTCTTCATCGAGCACTCTCCCAGAAATTTCAATAATATAAGATCTATCTCCATCAGAGGGAAGTCCTCTTCCAGCAAGCAACTCCAAATCTTTTTGGTGAAGTTCCCTACCATTTACAAAAACACCAGTATTCCCACCAGAACATTTGTCTGGTAAGGGATGATTGAACTCTTCTATAAATGGCTGCATGACAAAATACCATATTTAGTTAACATGATTGGACTAAAGCATACAACCAACACACTGAACTAGAGTAGCAGAACTTACAGGAATTATACCAAGACAAGGGCCACCGATGACGCCCCAAAATCCAGCCCGAAAATCATACCTGTGTGAAGGTAAATCTGTTAGCACACTATATAAGTAATCAACAAAAGATTTATAATTTGTTACAAAATTGTGATATAATGCATAAAGAAATGTTATTCTGCAAAAGGTATCTAAACATGAAAGTCAATGTTATTTCATAAGTGAACATATTGCAGTTGATTGCAATTTAAGTCCACTAAATACAAAAGGAATTTATTGGAGTTGTCTGATATATCTCGGTCTAACATAGCATGGGGTATAAATGGCATGGAAGGTTACAGTTGACTGTAAAGCACACTAACCAATAATTTCCAGGCTGGACTGGTCCAGCTTGCTTTTCAGCGTTCTTAAGCACACGATTTGATATGGGTTGCCCATTTACAGTAACATTAATTTTGCCACGATCATCTGTCTGATGAGATCGGGAGAAATCTCGGAAGCTTTTCTTGATAATGTTTGCAAAAAATGATTCACCCCTTTTGTTGGATCTTGGATGATCATGTTCTCGGCTAGCATCTCCAGAATCTTGGGAGGCCACAGTGTTAGAATAATCATGGACATCCATCTCAGTTGCAAGCGCTGCCTCTTTCAAAGAATTTTGACGTGATGTAATCTTGTCCACTTTTTCCTTCTCTTGCTCAGAGCGACTACTTCGGTTGCCTTTTCCAAACCGGTTCACTGCATGATTATTATTAGAGTAATCAAAATACTCTTGCAGAGGAGAGCCAGCCGGTGGAGGAGACACAGAGTCTTTAGTTGGCTGATGAATGGACTTGGTGGCCTCCCTTGGAGCAATCATCACTTCTGGACTATTTTCATCTTCAGAGGTACTGAGAGTTGAAGAATGGAAACTTTGCATCTCCTCAGGCTTGTTAGCGTTCAAAGAAACCAGTGAAAGAGGTTCTCTATCTACTGAATGAAAATCATAACCAGAATAATCATCAGATGAGAAGTTAGCACCACTCCTGTTCACATGACCATGGGAATGCAGCACACGGTCACTTGCAACCTCATTAGAGCTATCATCAACCTTTGTGGGAACTCCCTTCATTTTTGAATGAGGAGTAATAACCAGCTTATTATTGATGAAAGAAAAGTTGATTTCCGAAGAACAAGTCCCGCATCGCACTGTCTGCTGATGATTTTTCACTAGAACCAACCCTTTTTTAGGCAGTCGCAGTAACTCAAAGCAATTATGACATATGATGAAGGGCAAACCACCAGCTACAGGATGACAACGCTGACTACCACTAGTTAACATTACTTTCCAAGGACGGCTTCGAACAAAACTACCCATCTCAGAGTTGATGTCACTAGGCCATCTTGTATGCAATTGCTTTTCACGAAAACTTACAAGAGGAATGGCAGTTCTAGAATTATGAACATGTGGACCAAATGCCCCTGAGATCTCATGATGGTATAACATAGGATCGTTTGGGGTATCAGGGAATCTGCTGTTAATGAATGAAGCAGGCGGTGCTGGCACTGCATCTCTTCGTTTGTTGTCATAGCAATGGAAACAAGAGCAAGAATGCGGGTGAAGCATTGCATTATGTGCATAGTGTCCATATGAATCTGGATTAGTATCAACATAGCGTCCAGGATGGTAGGAATGCAATGGTTGTTGTGGGAACTGATGGGGTAACTGATGTGGACCTCTCCTCAACATTTGGGATGCAAAAGGATCCCCATATTGATTTGCATTATGCATTGAAGGATGAAAGTTGGGCATAGCCATTTCATGACCACTTGTGTAAGGATATGGATCATGATGATAATTGAAATGAGGGGGAGCAGCAATATGTTTATCAGTGCCAAAAAGTTGCCTTGAAGTCCTGTTCAACCCTGACAATCCATCAGGAAACCAAGGATCAGAGCCACCAGAAGGATGAGGATCTGGAGGAATCATTCTTTCATCAAGATGAAACTTTTCTTTTGGGTTGTTAACCACTTCAGAGGACTTACTAATCTGGTCCTTTAACTCATCCAGCTTCCTAAGAAGTTCAGTTCGATCATGCTCAAGGTGCTGAACCTTGTTCGCACCATCTATTTCTTTATGATTTCTCCATGGCTCCATATAATTATAAGGAAAACCGGAATAGCCATTTGAAGGTCCCTCATCAGGATAATTCGAAGTGGAAAACCTCACACTTTCCATATCAGCTCTTGGCTTTCTCCAAAAGCCTTCCATCTCACTTCTTGCTCCATTTTGCCAGTTAGACTTTCTCCCAGAGAATTTGGACCCATTTTCATTACCAATTTGAGACTTAGGTTCCTCCTGTTCTCTTCCTAATGTTTTACAAACTTCATCTTTGTTTCTGTTGACATCGGCAACATTCTCTAAAACCCCTTTCTCATGAGTATCCTCTGATTGATTTGGAAATCTCTCCTGACTGCTCTTTTCTTTATCCATCTCCCTTTGATTATCATGCCTTGAGGGACCACTGTTTGACTTAGCATCAACATCTGAAGTATCACTGGGATCAACTAAGCCCTTCTCCAATGAATCTTCTAATTTGCCAGAATCTCCTCCAACCTTCCCTTCATCAGACAAGCTACCACTCACATAACCTTCATGCTTAGCTGCAAATTAAAAGGTAATGGAAACTACAATCATAAACTAAAATACCCAACTCTGTTCCATGGTTTTGTTCTTCACTACAAAATATATGTTTAGTATATTCGTTCCAAGTGGGGGGCAGGCACTAGATTGAAACGGATGAACTACGTGATTAGGTATGAAGATAGAAATGCAAAATTTGATCCATAATTCTGCGTAATAAAAATGTCTTAATTTTATTCACCACACACTAAAAAATTCTGAAGTTGATCAAAGGTCAAAACAAACCATGCCTTGAACTAAATGTGACAGGAAGAAGAAGAAGAAGAAGAAGAAGAAAGGGTACCTCGAAGAACAGCACCGCAACCACCACATTGATAAACAGAGTAACCGACGAGCTCTGGAAGGAGATTTTGACACTTTGGGCAGCGCACCAACCTCAACTTGGCCGAGTCCGCCATTGGCGAGTGAGATACACAAAGGAAAAAAGGGACTAAACAAACAACATCACCAGCAAGGAAGACACCTTGAAGCACATGAAAAATGAGAGAAAAGCAACAAGGAAAAAAGGCGTGTTTGAACCAAAAGTGAACGCTTGGTTTCTAAGAAACAAACGTTAGAAAGGGAAGTGTCGAAGGTGGTGGTGGGGATGTCGTGAAGCAAAGCTTCCGTTCTGAAAGTGAAAACAATAAGCTAAAAGAGAGAGAAAGAGAAAGAGAACTCTTTTTCTTTTTCTTTTTCTCAGAATCCAAACGCCAAAGACAAGAAAGACAGAGAAAGAGAGAGAGAGAGAAAAAAAAATAAGGAGGTAATTGAGAATCACAGCACAGCGGGGACAAATTTTCCTCTGGGAATCTTAGAATTTTGTGAGATTAAACTCTGAAATTCTAATGCAGAATTACTGAAAAATTCCAACTTTTTAATTATATAAAATATATTGTTAACTGTGTGTGTTGGGCTTGAGAGAGAAAAAGAAAGAGGGATTAAAATAGTAGCAGCAGAAGAAATATTGGATCATTTTCCAACGTTGTAACGTACTGGTCCTATGCAAACATGGAGAAAAACCAAATAATTGTGTCCAAATTCCCAAATGATAGCGCAGTAAAACGACGTCGTTAGATGGATTCCTTTTTCAGTTTTTGGCTAAATCTGCAACCAAGTACGTATTGGGAATGGACAAAAGTTTGAAACGGAAAACTGAAACCGCAGCTAAGCAGGTTGGAATGGAATGTAACTGCAACCTAAATACTTGAACATAAAGTGCTGAGTTTTCAACAGTTTCTTAATACACTGCTTTTTTCATCGGATTGCCCATTTATCAATGCTATTCCAACTTTATTCTTCATTTACCCTTCAACAACAGAAATGTTGCCTAACTCGTTACTTATTAGTTATTACTTATGTGTGGCGTCTACAAGTCACCATAACATTATGCATATTTGGGTTGTTTACTTGTTTTACACTTTTCTTTTATACGTGTTGTTTCCTTGCTTTTGTATGTTGATATGGTCAAAAAGAGCTCTGATTCTTTCTTTTTTTTCCTATATGAATTTTCATGCAATTAGTGCAAATTGTTATTGAGTATGTTTATTTGTAAAAATAGCAATATCATATGAAAATTGTATTTGACATTCATGAAAAGAAATATAGAAATATCATTGAGAATTATTAATGAAAATCCGTAAATAAAATCAGATGTTAAATCTCGGGCTTTTTCACCCTTTTGCCCCTTATTAATTAATTAATAACCATTTTGCCCCTGATTCGAAACTATCTACCAATCTGCCCCTCTTTAATCGACTACCTTGCATTTTTAATCGACTAAACGGTTGTTGGGAGATTTAATCGACTAAATCTCTCTACTTAATCGATTAAAATCATACTGACTTATTTTTTTTTTGTAAAATATGAAGATTTAGTCGACTAAATAGGGAGATTTAGTCGACTAAATCTCCCAGCAGCCATTTTTTGTCTGTTTTGGTCATTTAGTCGATTAAAAATGCAAGGTAGTCAACTAAAGAGGGGCAGATTGATAAATAGTTTCGAATCAGGGGCAAAATAGTTATTAATTAATTAATAAAGGGTAAAAAGGTGAAAAAGCCTTAAATCTCGTAACATTGTGGAAGAGTAATTAAAAATAAATAATTCAAAATACATTGCCTAAAATAAATAAATCCTGTTGTTTTTCATTTTTAGAATTTAATAGTTAAATAAAAGTGGTAAGGGATGAGAGGAAAACAGAGAAGCAAGGTTTTGGGGCGACGTGGAAGGGAGAAAGTTCGAGAGAAACGTTATTTATGAATTATGAGGCTGACTAGTCTGAGAGAGCAGAGAAATCAATTCTGAAATTTAAGTCTAGGATATCTGAGTGGGGGTCCATGACCCTACAACGTTAGTGGCTGAGGGTCCCACCCTTTCATTTTCGCTCGCACAACGTTTCCTTTTCTTTATCACTGACATATCTTTGACTTTTGTTATTGGAATTTGATTCGATGCTCGCTGCCATTTTTCTAAAAAAATTTAAATTAAAAAAATACTCCTATACATCATTAAATCCCATTAATGATCATTAATCTCCTTTCACATAAGATAGTTATCCTATATTGTAGAGAGAAAATATATGAGTCACATCATTACAAAAAAAAATGGGTTGCAAAAATTGAAGTGCGAGAAAATGAAATAAGTTACCTTATGTAAAAGGACAGTAATATTTTTTTTATTTCTATTTTCTTCTTATTTTGACTAAGAGTTATTAATAAAGGTTATATTTCTTTTATGGGTTTTCGTTTTATCCTTTAACATAACACAACAAACTTTCCTATACTCACAATATTTTGTGGGGTCCACACTTTTTAAAACAAAAAAATAAATAAAAAATTAAGGCACGCAAAACGAATCTCTATAACATTACACAGTCACTTTTCCTACAACGTAACTCTTATAAAACCCTTATTTTATATTACACAAGAGAAATAACTTTTTTATACACATAAAAAAACTCTTTTCTTTCAACATAAAAAAATTATTTCTCTATTAATAAATAGGAAATATATTTTACATGAAATCAAATTATTTTACGCACACATAAAAAATGAATGGAATTCATTTTTTACCTTCCTTTTTTTAATAATTTTTTTATATATTATATGAAATAAAATTATTATATTTAATATAAGAAACAAATTTCGGCTTTTTGACCCTTATGCCCCTTAATTAATAATTAATTATCAAATTTCCCTTCATTCAAAACTATTTCGAAAATTTACCCTCCCCAACAAACATAACACCAGTCTGCCCCTGTTTGACCGTTGACCACGAAGCCTACCCGGGTACACCATTACCTACCCGGGTAAATTTTGAAACTTTTTATCTACCCGAGTATGTAGGGGTGTACCCGGGTAGAGTTCTTGAATCTGGGAAAATGTTTGAATTATTTACCCGGGTAAGGAGCAGTGTACCCGGGTAAATCGCGTCCAGAAACCCCAATATGTATGGGTTTCGGCCATTGTTGCGAGGTATAGGGTTTTTGAAACCCCAAATCTTTCTCTCTTACCCTCTCTAATCCGAAACATCACACATATTTCATCTCATCATTTCAGAAAGCTGAATCTTGGTGGGACATTGAGATTACATCTCCACACTCCCATTTTGTGCTAAAAAATCTGAACCAACCTCCAAACCCAAAACCTAGATCTAATTTTTGTGTGAAAGATGAGTTCAAGTCCAAACATGGTTCCTATAGTTATTTACTACAATGGGAGGCATTTTGAAGGTCCGAACGGTGTCCGATTTGAAGGAAAAACAAAAACGATGAAAATCAAAGTGGGCACTGCATGCAATGAACTGAAGGAGAGAATTCTTCAAAAAATGGGGTCAGAAGGCATACATTCCATCCACCGCATGATAGCCAGGTTAGAGACTGTAGTGGATATGGATACAATATACTACATTGGAAACGATATAAATGATGATGAAGATGTGGAGTTCGTAACAGATGCGTTTGTTGAATGGAAAGTATTAAAATATATTGAGATATATGTTGAAGTTGATGTTGGACAATCTTCATCTTTACCGGTGCATACAACCACTACTGCACACTGTACCGGTCAAGAAGATACAGTTGTACGATCTTCTGCACCTCCTCAGGTAGCATTGGATGAGGATGAAGAGGATGAAGACGAGGACTATGTGGACAGCGAAGATGAGGGAGAACCTGAAAGTGCTATTCCAGAAGGTGATTCGTCAGACACTGACGTGGACGGTAATTTTGAGGCTGACATGAGCGCCGTAAGTCTCGGTACCCCAGCCTTGTCACCACTTCATGTCGACCCAGTCAGTAGTGGTAAGTTATTAAATTTGAACATTTGCTTTAGACAATTTATTATTTGTGGTGGTATTCATTCAGACAAATGAGAGTTGATCTTTAGATGCAGGGTCTGAGGAGCCATTCTGGAATGAAAGCCAACATTATTCATTCATTAACTGGGCGCACCCTAATGACGAGTTGGAGATCCTATATGGCGATGATGACTTGCACGGAGGTTGGAAGTTAGGAGATCCGTTATTTGTGCAACAAGAATTTGGGTCCAAACCAGAATTGCAACATGCTGTGAAGATACATTGTATGAAGGGGCGCAGGACAGCCATAGTTGAAAAAAGTGACGAGTCAAGATTTGTTATGAAGTGTAAAAACCATGCTGACGGTTGTCCCTGGTATATGAGGGCAATTAAGCCGAAGAAGGGAGCTAATTGGGTGGTCCGTAAATGGGGTCAAGGTCACACATGCCTAAATCAAGGCCTAGCACAGGATCATAGACAGTTGGATTCAAATGTCATTTGTGCGGCTATAATGAGTATGTATTCTACTGTGTATTTAATGATTCAGATTAATTGAGAATATGGTAAAGTTATTTTTTTTTCCAGATATGTTAAAGGAAGATCCATCCACAAGACCAGCTCTGATACAGGAGAGGATACAGGGAACATATGGATACAACATAACGTACAGGAAGGCCTGGAAGGCAAAAATGAAGGCCATCGTTAAGTTGTTTGGTGACTGGGAGAAATCGTACGCATTCTTGCCAAATTGGCTGAAGTTTATGACGGAGGTGAATGTGGGTTATGTGTTCAAACTTGATACAAATCAATGTTTTGATGAACGTCGGGTTTATACAGACAGGGCCGTATTTCAAAGGGTTTTTTGGACATTTCACCAATGCATTCAAGCATTCAAACACTGCTTATCATGTATTTTGTCTACGTCACATCGGAAGCAACTTCAATACCCGTTTTAGGAATGTGGAATTGAAGAAAACGTTGATGAAATTAGGTAATGTACGGTATAATTACTCACATTTTCAACCATTTGAAGAAAACGTTGATGAAATTCACTAACCAATGCATATGTCATGGTTTTTTGCAACACATGTTCAAAGATAAATTTCGACATTAGGTACAAGGATCCAATCCTGAAGTTGCTTCATGGTTGGATGCGATTCCGAAAGAGCAATGCTGTTGCAGAAGCTGTTTTGGCAATTTTTGTTGCATTTTGGTAATTGTTGTGCAATACCTACATACGGTATGACTTGGGGGTGGATTGATTTCGTAGAAATAGGATGCAGTAATCAAGATGTGCGCCAATGAAAGTTGAACATGAATATTAAAGTACTTTGGGTTGAATTGATTTCCAAATTAATTATGACAATATTAATGCAAGGTCCCATACTAATGCATAGAACCAACAAGTCTGAACGTGCGCAAAACGAAAATTTCATTCATTCAAATTTTGAACATCCAGTACAAAAACATCAATGCAATGTAGGTAAAGTTCCTAAATGTACCAAAATGACTACATTACATCAAACTAAATCAATGATATGAAACCCTATGGACACACTAATCCGATGGCGTGTCCTCCCCATTCTCTTCATCCGATTGTGTGTCATCCCCATTGTCATCATCCTCCTCCTCCTCCTGAGTATGGGCACCCTCGCCAATTAAACCTTCCAAGCGTGAAACCCTTGTGTCCAACCGTGCAACCCTTGTGTCCATCTGGTTTCGCCACTTGCTCGTGCTCTGTCTATATCCTCTAAAGTCAGTAGTCAGATCATATAAGGATGCCATGACATGATCAAGTGTCCATCCACCCTCAGGAGGAGCTGGTGGTCGCCGACTGCGGGTGGGACGTGTCGGTCTGACATCAACCTCAGCAACGCCATCATCATCGTCATCATCATCAAGGCCTACATCATAAACCATGAAAAACAAACTTCAATACCACATTAAAAATTAAACAACACAAAATTGCATAAACTCATAAAGACCAACACATCACCTGCAGGTGCATCCTCAATCTCAGCATCGTGGTGGAATGGGATCTCAGGTGGTTCTGGTGCCTTCTTCCACGTCCAGATACCCGCTCTGTTCGGTAGGATCCCACACTGCTTCAGGAGCCTCTCACCAAATATAGCATTCCAGCCTCTGGCGGTCTTCAAGGTCTCTGTTGCCATAGGCACTCCAAATCTATGCAGAATCTTCTGCACCAGAAATGCAAAAGGCAATTCAGCCTTCTTTGACTTGGCTGCCTTCCACATCAGTATGCATATGTAATGCCTCCAGTTCACCTGCTGACTGTGAAGGAGGGCCCACAGGATGACAAAGTCCCCTTCCAGCACCTTTGAGTGATTATGCGGGCGCTGGAAAATAATATGTGTCACCACATAATGAAGAATGCGAGCAGAAACTGACAAGTTGCTAACAGGATAATGAGCAAAATGACCGGGCTCAGCGTCTGCCCTCCTAGTCTCTGTAACAATGGTCTCCCGGTTATAATCACCAAATATATGATGGTTGTCTCCATCATATAGTGCTGCTCCTGTGATACCATCAAAATCGAACCCCAGTAGCTCCGTCCAGATAGGAGCAGTCATGATGATATCAATCCCGCAGACACGGGAAGTCAGCTCGCCTTGCGAGTAGCCAAGGTTCTGGTAGAAGGCTCTTACCATAACCTCCGAGTATGGGCACCGCATCTCCGCCAGGTGAAGTAAATGTGTCTGCTCAAGAAGCGGCACAATGTCAAAATGCTCTAGGTTGAAGAATGCCGAATCCAGTGATTTCGGTTCGCAGATCTTCCGGGTCATGAAAAACTTCACGAACTTCTCGTGTGAAGGTATGTCATCCTCAAACAAATATCCGAACGTCAAGTCCGGAGCCTGACTCAAAGCAGCCTGGGGCTGAGAGGATGACGACCCATCGTGACGACTCTTGGTTCTTCTCTCGGAATGGGTCACTGGCAGCTTTGAAACGCGTCGAGAGGTCATTGTGTCACACTATTAAACTGAAAAAATAACCAAAATCATAAATTAGATACATGTTAGGGTTAGGGTTAGGGTTAGATTCAGGGTTAGGGTTAGGGTTAGGGTAAGCGTATGACATACAAATTGATAAAATAATTCGGACAGAATCAAATGATATAAACGAAAATACAATGAATCAGAACAGAAATCATAACATAATTGAAAAAACTGAAAAAAAAATGCACCTTTGATCGATTTCAATCGGTAGAAGGCATTGAAGCAGCAAGGTCCGCGAATGATGATCACAAACAAGACGAATTGGTGCAAGATTATGCCTGAAATCGCTCAAGAGACACTCCTCCAGCAGCTCTACTCGGGTACCCCTTTTGTGGGTTTTCGAAATGGGGCTGCTGGGGTATTTTAAAACCCTACCGTCGATGTTTACCCGGGTACACTGCTCCTTACCCGGGTAAATAATTCAACTATTTTCCCAGATTCAAGAACTCTAGCCGGGTACACCCCTACATACTCGGGTAGATAAAAAGTTTCAAAATTTACCCGGGTAGGTAATGGTGTACCCGGGTAGGCTTCGTGGTCAACGGTCAAACAGGGGCAGATTGGTGTTATGTTTGTTGGGGAGGGTAAATTTTCGAAATAGTTTTGAATGAAGGGCAATTTGGTAATTAGTTATTAATTAAGGGGCATAAGGGTCAAAA